>NC_090647.1:317864594-317981592 GCF_040937935.1 Hyperolius riggenbachi | reverse complement strand
CTCTCTATTCAAGATAATCTAGTAATCATATAGATTCTAAATCTGAAATGCTCTTCCAATTTGTAAATTTGAGTGCTGATTGTACTGTTCACACTTTTTCAATAAAGCCTGTTTAAAAAAAAAGTTCTTGGGTGAGGCATATAGCAGATGATGCAGAATTCTAATAGCACATCTCCCATTATCAAGATGGTTGTCAGTCCACTGGTTATCCCTGGCTTCTGACTGGTGGACCAGGACACTCTGAGATAGTCTGCTAAACTATCTGAATATTCACCAAATATCAATGTAATTTGATACTTACCAAACCAAGTCCTCAATTTGGAAAGAAGTTTGACTTAATTTTTCATGTATTTAATGTTTGGTTTCTTTATTTAAGGTAATGTGGAAGAGCTGGGTAAAAGAAATCCAAAGATTTCAGAAGCCACCAACGCTGAACTGCGTCTTCGTTGGGGGTTGATAGTGGCAAAGAATGATTATCAGGATCACTTTCATAAAGTCAGTGACTTTCTGGAATGCCAGGTAAGCAAGTTGTGAATGTCACTAATATATACATATAATCCATAGCAACATTTAATGCTCATCTTGCAAAAACGAAAACTAATTTGTGTGAATGAAAGGCGAATACTCATCTCCTCAGTGAGGCTTCCACTGAATCCTCTTCTCTGTTTCTGGGCCCCTTATCTGCCAGTGCTATGAGGAGGTCTGGGATGAATGTTTTCATCTATTAATCCATCTGAATCGTAGCTATTTTTTTCTGTACAGTGAGACAGACCGGGCACTGTCACTTTAAATGCTTTATTGCCTCTTGTTGCCATGCAAGTAATACATTCACATCTGTGATACATCGGTGAACCAAATCTTTATAGATAATGGTGCTAGGGATGTGGGTGACCAGGGGAGAGATGGACAGCACAACAGCCGTTTTCACGCCAGACCGGCACTTGCTCACGTGCGTGTCCTGTCACTTACCTTGTCCAACAAGGCCATTATACAGGTGCTTTCTTGGAGTGCGGTCCACAGATACTTGCATGAGTGCAGACTGACCCCTTTTTCCCTCAGAAGACACAGTTTTGAGTGCCGAGTTGTTATTTCACTCTACGGGATACTTATATAGAATCGTAGCTATAGCACTGGCAAGTGGGTAGTGGGCCTGTTGGTCAAAAAATCACAACTATACCTTACTTTAAGCTCAAGCACTGGAAAGGATGGGCCTGGTGGCCATCTTGGCTATCTTTCTCCACTGAGGCAAGGGACCTGGATAGACTATCCCATTTAATGGAAATACCATATATGTCCTTATAATTTGTGAGACTATATGGTCCTTTTTATTGGAGCAAGTCTTATTATTCCACTGAACAGATCATACGCATCATATGGATGAAAATTCCTGCAGCTGTGCAATACTTTGTCGGAGATAAGGGGTAGGGTTGTTCTTAGAGAAGCTTTAGAGAAAGATAAATGAATGTATGGAGCTAGAATGGTGTCGATGGCTGTGGACATTCTGTGGGGCTTAAGGTGTATACACACCTTTGACTGATATCACCCATTGGTGATTGGGACCCAATTCCCTGGGCTGCATTGATGGGCCATCTTGTACAGATGCAGAGCAGCTGTGTTGCTGCGTGGTGGATATTTTCATAGATGCGATTGCATCGTTTCGATATTTGGAATTTAATTATGTGGTTCAATTAAATACGATCTTCTGTTTCACTCTCAACAATGTTATTGAAAATATCTTTTGCTAAAAATTGCATAATTAACCTATTTTGGTTCCTGGACGTAGAAACTACGTCCAGGAACCATGTGCGCTACCGCGCGCTCCTGTCCCGCGGTTCGTTAGCCAGGCAATCAGTGTATCGGGCTATGGTGCCCGATCACTGATTCCTCTCCCCCGCTGAAAAAGCGACAGCTTCTCTCGGAAGCTTCGCTTTTTCTGGCTGTAACGTACCCCATACGTCGCTCTCAGGGCTCTTTTACACTATATAATGCGATTGCGATCGCGATTCCGATCGCAATCGCGTTTCAATTTCCACATTGCGATTGAGCTACTATACTCATTATAGTCCAGCTCAATCGCATACAAAACGCAGCAGGACGACGATTGCGCTTTGACCAAAATCGCATCACAATCGGATCGCACTAATGGAAATTGCTGCTGCAGTTTCCATTAGTTTAATGTACCTTGCGATTTGTGATCAGAAGCAAATCGCAGGCTAGTGGAAAAAGGCCCTAAGCGTGTGTTACGCTTAGAGTGGCGTCATGTAAACAAACTCATCAAAAAGTAAAACTACAACTGAAAGTAAAAAAATTTTAATTAAAACACACATTTACATTATAAATCACGTTTACATCCCACCCTCCCAAAACTACCCAAATAAAATGTTTAATATAAAAAAAAAAACATTACAATAAAAAAAAACATGTAAATATTTACATAAGGGTCTAAACTTTTTAAATATCAATGTAAAGATGAAATACTTCTATATATATTTTTTTTTTAATTTTAAACTTGTAAATAGTGATAGATGCAAAACGGAAAAAATGCACCTTTATTTCCAAATAAAATATTGTCGCCATACATTGTGATAGGGACATAATTTTAACGGTGTAATAACCGGGACATATGGGCAAATACAATACGTGAGTTTTAATTATGGAGGCATGTATTATTTTAAAACTATAATGGCTGAAAACTGAGAAATAATTAATTTTGTCCGTTTTTTTTTTTCTTCCTGTTAAAATACATTTACAGTAAAGTGGCTCTTAGCAAAATGTACCCCCCAAAGAAAGCTTAATTGGTGGTGGAAAAAACAAGATATAGATCAGTTCATTGTGATAAGTGGTGATAAAGTTATAGGCTAATGAATGGGAGGTGAACATTTCTTAAGTGAAAACGACGGAACGCGAATGGGTTAATGAGCAACTTTAGTGCCTCAAGTCTGCCTGACATCAGAATCTGCATTTGCAACTTTTTTTGAAAACTTAGATCAGACAGACACACAGCAAGCTTCACCCTTGAATGTTGGTTCACTTTCTCTGCCTATTTGCTGTGGCTGTGATAAATCCTTAGAGCAGGAGTTAAAGGGAAGGAGCCAGTGAGAGAAAAGAGAACACTCCCGCATAGACCGTTGCTAAACTCTCTTGAGATCAAGGATCAGTTGATTTTAGTACTGAGTGATCCTGGTGCAGGGCTAAGGAGACATGCTTTACATTAGATGAACTAGGGCTAGGCGAATAAAGGGTGATGATCCTCAAATTCACAGGTGAAAATAGCATCTCAAAACCAATATGGTATTGCTAACCGCAATTTGACAAAACTCTTACGTTCAGCTTCTTGTCTTAACAAATCTAACACATGATGGAAATGCACCGTGAGACCATTCAGTTAAGATTTTTACACTTTCATTTTTTTTTTTTTATAAATTTAACATCTACTTTATCTGCCTTGTGCAGTGGGGAAGAGCAGCAAAGGCATACAAATCATAAACTGTCCGTATGTATAAATCGAGAAAAAGATGAGGTGGCTTACCTCGATGACAGTCTTAAAGAGAACCTGAGGTGTGTTTAAAGAATGTTATCTGCATACAGAGGCTGGATCTGCCTATACAGCCCAGCCTCTTTTGCTATGCCAAACCCCACTAAGGTCCCCCTGCAATCTGCAATCCCTCATAAATCACAGCCGTGCTATGAGGCTGTGTTTACATCTGTAGTGTCAGTCTCAGCTGCTCCCCCGCCTCCTGCATAGCTCCGGTCCCTGCCCCCGTCCCTTCCCTCCAATCAGCAGGGAGGGAAGGGATGCAGGTGGGGACTGGAGTTCTGCAGGAGGCGGGGAGAGCAGCAGACTGACACTATAGAGATAAACACAGCCAGCTCTGACAAGCTGTTTGTCAGCAGCGTGGCTGTGATTTATGAGGGATTGCAGAGTGCAGGGGGACCTTAGGGGGGTTTGGGATAGCAACAGAGGCTAGGCTGTATAGGCAGATCCAGCCTCTGTATGCAGATAATAATCTTCAAACCCACCTCTGGTTCTCTTTAAGACAAAAATTTTTAACAGCCTGTGCTAATAAAAATATTTTTGTCTTAACAATCCTGTCATCATTGAGGTAAGCCACCTCATCTTTTTCTTGATTTTCGTACTGCTTTGTTTTATCCAACCTGGGCGCCACTTCACTCCGATTTGTGTTTTACTTAACCCCCACACACCGCTGTAAGAGGGATCTACACAGACCCCACATAATATCAATCATTGTGGTGGCATGTTACTTTCACCAAGGAGAGCAACTACCTTCCAGTCCCAGTTGGGACACCCCTAGTGGAACCAGGTTAATTGTCTCCACCTGCTGCGTGCCCCACTGCAACCCACCTTTGTGAGTAGCCATTTTCTGCACAATTTACTTGACATACTGTGCTTTTTCGGCTCCCGTTTTTTTGTCTCCTGTGTGTTTTTATCTTCAGGGTGTCAAGACACCCCACCATTGCACAATGCAGAGTATGGAGGCAGAGCTGTACAATGAATGTGCAAACTTTAACTACATTGAGAATGATTGTATCACCAGGGAAAATTGCATGCATGGCAGATCTTTAACACAGTAAAATAGTAAAACACATTCTGCTAAACTGCAAAAAAAAGTTGATAAACAATATGTACCGTATATACTCGCCTATAAGTCGAGAAATTTAGGGCTGACTCAAAGTATAAAAGTGGTGGGGGGGGGAGGGGGGGGTCGCCTTATACTTGAGTAGTCCTAAATTTCACAACTTATAGCCTGGCATTGTGGGTAAGCCTCTTTCTCTCCCCTTACCCTGTGCTAATGCAGCAAGCTTTCCACAAAGCCCCCCTCCCTCCCATCACCATGCAAAGGGTGTCCGCTTCTCCCTCTTTCCCCCCTGTGTCTGTCATCTAATGCGCAGCCCCAGCGCTTAAGCGGAAGCCGTAACTCACTGATTACACAGCGTGACATCCTCCCTTATCCCTCTGCTCACGCTGGTCTGTTTTACAATACCACAGCTACGGCTCCGATGTCACATGACACATGAAGTCATATGGCATCGGAGCCATAGCTGTGGTATTGTAAACAGACCAGCGTGATCAGAGGAATAAGGGAGGATGTCGCGCTGTGTAATCAGTGAGTTACGGCTTCTGCTTAAGCGCTGGGGCTGCGCATTAGATGACAGGCACAGGGAGGAGCGAGAGAGGGAGAAGCGGACACCCTTGGACACCCTTTGCGTGGTGATGGGAGGGAGGGGGGATATGCAGAAAGCTGCTGGGGAGAGGGTGAGTGAGAGGGGGGGCCCTTTCCATGGTGGTGGGAGGGAGGGAGGGGGGCATTTTAGCAAGCTGCGTGCTGTAGCACTGTGAGGAGAGACAGATGCTGGCTGCTGCAGCTCCTACAATCCAGTGTAAAACAAGGGACACACAGCTAGGGGACACAGGGGCCACACAGCCAGGGGGACATGGGCCACAAAGCTAGAGGGGCCACACAGCCTGGCAGACACAGGGGCCACACACAGGGGTCACAGTGACCACACTGAAACATCCTGGTGACATCCTGGTCCCCAAGTGCATTCTTTAACTTTCCTGGGTAGACTTATACTTGATTAAATAAAAAAAATTCCAGCTTAAGAGGGTCAAATATTGGGGTCGACTTATACACGAGGTCGACTTGTATCCGAGTATATACGGTAAGCACATTTGTTGTACATGATTTCAGTGTGTACTACCTAATATGTCCTTTCGTCATTGTGCTTCTAGGGGAAACAGAAGTATACCTTACCAGTTTACCGTGCTCTGCAAGCTGGGTCAGAGGCTGCTCGTGCTGTAGCCACAGAGACTTTCCACCGGACATCTCCACAGCTTCACTTCAATGTCAGAAGTTATGTGAACAAGATCCTGGGACTGTAAAGATCACTATATTCCACAAGGAGTCAAGATGTAAACAATGGCATATACAAAAGATTTCCTGATTTTATTGTGGAAAAATATTAGATTTTTATAATGCTGCAATCAGATACTTTCAAGAAACTTGAATTTTTATTAAAGAAATTGCACTACATATGTTTTCTACACAAGTAATTCTGTTAAATATTACTAGCCAGTTTGTGACCATGGCCTAGTGTAGGGTGGACATGAGAATGGATGAAGCAGAGCTGAAAAATTAGACCTACCTAGACCTCTACTTTCTGGAAAGTTTGACAGAAATAAGAGATTGCATACAACCACTTCTAGATATTTGTACCACATACGGTTTTCACTTTAAATCTTGTAAATTGAGTATATATAGGACAAAATAACTGAAAAGTTCAGCGTGCATAGCAATTCAACAACACTACCACCACCACCAATGTGTGTAGCCACCTTGCTTTAGATAAGTCTTTGAGCTTGCCACTGGAGTTTTTGCCCATTCCTCAAGGCAAAACTGGTCCAGCTCCTTCATGTTGCATGGTTTTTGCTTGTGAACAGAGCAGTCTTCAAGGCAGACCACAGATCCTCTATTTGATTGAGGTCTGGACTTTGACTAGGCCGTTCCAACACATTTTAATGTTTCCCGTTTAGGGACAACTGAAGCAAGAGGGATATGGAGGCTGCCGTATTTGCTTTTAACCAATACCAGTTGCCTGGCTATCCTGCTGATCCTCTACATCTAATAATTTTACCTATAGACCCTGAACAAGCATGCAACAGATCAGGAATTTTTGACATTATTGTCAGATCTGACAAGTTTAGCTTCATGCTTGTTTCTGGTGTAAATCACACTACTGCAGCCAAATAGACCAGCAGGACTGCCGGTCAACTAGAATTTTTTTTAAAAGGAAATACATTTGGCATCCTCCATATTCTCACTTCAGTTGTCTGGTAAACCACTGAAATGTTGCTTTAGCAGTATGCTTCAGGCCATTGTCCTGTTGGAAGATGAAGCTTCGTCCCAGGCTGTAATCTCTGGCAGACTGGCACCAGTTTTTAATCAGAAATATAAGTAGAGCTTATATTTGAGTCTCCCCTCAACTTCCTCAGGCACCAAGATCGCCCAATGTCTATGGCAGTGCTGAGATTGTACTACTGTAGAGTGATTTCACACCTTTTGCTCTGGTGCAGAGTATTGGCATGACTGATGATGTGACATGGAACAAGTGCAGAATACCAGAATCTACCTTGGTGCAGAATCCACCTGCCATTGTCTGCTTGAGTTCCTCAGAAAGCTTCCCTGCTACCTCAACAGCTCGAATTTATGACCAATATAGGGTTATGACTAATTATTTTGCTGGTAAACCTAAATGCTCCTGTCGTCTTCTGCTCTCAAATTCATCTCGGTTACTGTAGGAAGTGTGGCTATCATCTTGGATGACTCCCATATAAAGAAAAACCTGTACCGCTCATCAATGCATACTTCCCCCTTGTAACTGCAAAAGGCTTGCAGGAGTCACAGAGCTAGTAAAAATATAGGTTCAAAAATCATAAAGCATTTTGACTCAATAGGCTTTAAAAAATATATAATGCCAGAGTTTATTCATAATCCAAAATTGCTAATACCAAAAGAAAACTAAAATCATCTAAAACACAGCAGTACCCCATACTGCACTCCACACACCCACTCTAAGGTCACATTCATGCCACACCTATAGGTATAGGTGTGGCATGAATGTGACCTTAGAGTGGGTACCTATCATCTTGGATGACCCCTCATCATGGCTTGTTGACGTCTTTGATTTTAAGCATACATTTATACTGTACATTCCTGGTGCTTCTGGGTCACAATAAGCTTTGAGGATATTTCATAGTACAGTAACGGGTTATTCTGTCAAACCAGGGAGTGTGAGGTAGCCTGAGGTGTTAGTGAGTGTGGCAGAAGAATGCTGCCAGGATATTTTACTCACCAGAGCCCTGTGCCACTGCTTTTCATATGCAGTTGTCAGACACAGAAATCTAAATATTTTCCATTAAAAAAATAAGCCTAAGGGGGGCTGGGTAGATAAATGGGAGTCTGGCTTATCTCAAGGTCCCACCACACTGGTGACAGCAGCTTTTTCCAGCAACAATCCTAGTGGCCTGAAATCAAATAAAAAGTTTCTGAAGTAGGAGTCTGCATACATCCCAATTCCACAAAGTGACTGGTAAGGATATAGGGGTATGATGCTACTCCAATCCAGTGCAAACAGTTCAAAATCAGCCAACACACTAGTTTATCTTCCAGCACTTTAATCCCATCCTGTTGTGGAAACAAATACAGTTAGAAGGCTGTGCATCCCTGACCTAATACTACAATTGAATGGTTAACCGCTGCGGCATACACCGCCCCTCCTGGACTAAAATTGCATGCCCCACATCCAAGCAATGCAATACTGGTTTATGGAGAAAGTTTAGATTCCATTATAGTTTGCATGCAAAATACAATCTACTAGACATCTGCACCAACGTTGAGGTAATTCTCCGAAGCAGATGTCCTACACTATCTAACCTAAGTTTTATATAAGTGGTGCACATGAGGTGATAAGTCATTCAAATGCAGCCCATGTGGTGAACGCTGGCTTTATTCTATGCCAGTGCTGTCCAACTTCGCGGGCATGTAGAGCCGCGGATTGGCTGCAGATTTACCCACAAAACGCATTCAGGATTGGCTGCAGATTTACCCACAAAATGCATTCAGGATTGGCTGCACATTTACCCACAAAATGCATTCAGGATTGGCTGCAGCTTTGCCCACAAAATACATTCAGGATTGGCTGCAGACTTGCCCACAAAATGCATTCAGGATTGGCTGCAGATTTGCCCACAAAATGCATTCAGGATTAGCTGCAGCTTTGCCCACAAAATACATTCAGGATTGGCTGCACATTTACCCACAAAATGCCGTCAGATCGGCTGCTATAATGTAATATTTACAACCCCCCTTCCCTAGTTCCCCGTGCTGCCGCCGCTTCACGTCAGATCAGCGGCGGACAAGAGTTAGCAACCAGCCAGACTAGCGCACGGCAGCCGTGCGATGAATTTAAATGCAGGAAGTGATATCATCGGTCACGCCCAGCATTTAAAGGCCCCCTTGCGGCTGCCATGCGCCGGTGTGGTTGGTTCCTACCTCCTGCCCGTCGTCGATCTGAGGTGAGTCGTCGTCGGCAACACGGGGGGGGAGGGGAGGGGAGCTGTAAATTCACATTACAGCAGCCAAGGCATGGGGAAAAAAAAAAAGTCCCCTCAGCGCTGGGGACTCGGGAGCTAACACTGCCACAGCAGGGGGGCTGCAGCATAAGAATGCAATCCCGTCCTATTAACTGAATTGCTTCAAGGCCACACAAGGTTTTTTTTTTTTTGTTTTGTTTTTTTTTTTTTTTTTGTTTTTTTGTTTTTAGGCAAGCAAACCACAAAACAAAATACTTTTGAATCCCTTTATTATTTTAAAACAAATAAGCCTGGCTTGTCCGTACCAAACATGCTAAAAACTTCATCTCGTCATGCAGTGGCAGGCACTCACCGCTGCGATCGGTGGCGTCTCCGCTGTATCCAGCAGCTGCTGCGGGCTCTCCGGGCTGTGTGCTTCTCCCTCCCGGTCTCCCCTTCCCTCTCCTCCGGCCTGATCACCCGTCAGTCAAGATGGCCATCCGCAGCTCCCTCCAATGACGCTGATTATGCGCCCCCTGCTGGCCGGCGCATGAATTACATCACAAGCTACATCACACTCATCCAATCATGTTACTGTAATTCAAAGTTGTTAGTAAAACACCTGTACACAATATAAATAGTATAAATCGGCTTGGCTGTTACTGGTTCTTCCTCTTTCAGAGTCACAAGTGTCCAATTGCTAGTTGCTTGCCAGCTCAGCTCTTGTGATTTCTGTGCTTTGATTGCGATTCTCTGCTTTAGATTCATTCAGTGTTGCAGTATAGTCTTTGTAAAGACTGCTGTAATTGCTGTTTGTTTATCTTTGCTGCAGAATTATTTTTTTTTGTCGTTGACCTTCGGTTGACCCCGTATCCTGCTTGGGGTCATGGCCTTGAGCCCCCGGAGGTGGTTCTCTGACCAGCGGCTGCTGGATGTGTTGAAGGAAAGCGGCAGTGATGTGGAGACCTGAGTCTGAGACCAGTGACAGCGACACAGAGGTGCCTGTAAGTGTTGCATGCACTTGGTGTGAGCTGGAGAGTCAGTCGCAGGCTCCGCCACCCAGGTTCCCTTTCACTGGGGTACCTGGGCTGAAGATTGACTGTGACCACGGCCCGCTGGCCTACCTGGAACTGTTTCTGAGCGATGAGGTCATCCGGATGATCGTGGAGGAGACCAGGGTGCTCCTCGAAGCAGGTTCCCCAGGAGCAGGAAGTGTGAACCTGTCACTAGCAACAATATCTGGGTGTTCCTAGGCCTCATTATACTCCACGGAATGGTGGGGAAGCCGCTGCAGAAGTAGTACTGGACCACTAACTAGATCCTTGCCACACAGTTCTTTGGTTCTGTGATGCCGGAGTACGGCTACACCCTCATCATGAAGTACCTGTTCTTTGGGAACAATGAGGACTTTGAGGCCACCCATCCCGCTCCCAAGCTGAAGAAAATCTGGGACATCTACCAGCTCATTGTTGGCAATTTCCGGTGTGCCTACATACCGGAAAGAGACATCACCGTGGATGAGTCTCATGGCATACAAAGGTAGACTCAGCTGGGTGCAGTTCATTGCATCGAAAAGGTCCCGCTTTGGGGTGCTCTGTGAGTCCCAGTCCGGATACATCTGGAACTGTGTGTACACAGGCAAAGGTACCAAATTTGCTCCGTGGTACAGTGAGTATGGGTGTGCTACCTCATCTGTGCTCACTCTCATCGAGCCATTGCTGGATCAGGGGTATTGTCTGTACGAGCACCTGATCCAGCACAAGACTGATGCTTATGGCACGGCGAGGCCTAACCGACGCCATATGCCACCTGCCTTTTCTGCGAGGAGGTTGAAAAAAGAAGTTGTTGCCTGGCAGAAGGGGAGGCTCTGCGGTGGAAGGACAAACGGGAAGTGTGCATCCTCCGCACGGTGCACAACGCTGAAACTGTGCGCACCACTACCAGAGGTAGCAAGGAGGTGGACAAGACCAAAAAAGTCATGGACTACAACCACACCATGGGAGGTGTGGACAGGGCTGATGGGGCCATGACTTTTTGCCCGCAAACAGCAGTGGAAATATTATAAACATATTTTCCGCTACCTACTTGAGCAATGCCTGTGGAATGCGTTTGTGCTTTACAAAAAGCACAGTGAAAGGCCTGTACCGCACCATGACTTTGTGTGGCAAATGTGAAAGCTATTTATGTAAGCATCCCCCACCGGAGTCCGCTAGACCGGGGCGCAAAGCGTCCTATGTCGTGAATCCGGCACGACTTTCTGGACGCCACTTTGTGGAATATTTGCCAGCGACCGCACACAAGGAACAACCCACAAGAAGGTGTGTGGTCTGCTGCTCCAAGAAAGGCCCTTTATGGGAAAAAAAAATCTGAAAGGAGACCCGTCGTTATTGCCCGGACTGTAATGTGGCACTTTGTGCAATCCCTTGTTTCAAGGTGTACCAAACAAAGGAGGTGTTTTAGGGGTAAACCACTATACTGTATTTTTTTTTCTGCCTCCATATATTTTTCTGCATATTTTTGCATTTATTAAAAATGCAAGATCTTTCTGTTTGTGATTAATACATTTTATTTTTTGACAAGTATTTGTGTTTGACACTTTTATTATACTCATAATGTATAATAAACTCTTGCTTGGCTCATTTTGGTAAGTTACAGGAAAAAAGGTTATGAAAATTAATTGAACCACTTTTTGCACAGAATTCTTGTGGAAATTGAATGCCAGGGAGGTAAAAAAATGTATTATATACGTGCTTATTCCACAAATGTCTTTTTTAAAAAAAAACAACACATTTTTCCATTTTTTTAACAATATTTTAGCACAAATGTCTTTGTATCTACTCCTTATATAAATTGTATTCTGTTTTTTTTGTTTTCTTTTAACACTGAAAACATATGGGCTTTAATGTACTGTAATGTCACATGCCTTTCTATGTATTGGGTCTGCAACCGAGAAAATAAATGCATGCAGCATGTTGCTGAAAAAGTTTTCAGCTAAAACGCATATATATGTAAACTAGCATTTGGAAAAACACAGGAAAACTCATCTTGTGGAAACCATTTCGGAAGATGAGATAATTACTGGACAGTTTTGAAAGAATAGTAACATTGCTTAATATTTCTCAAACTCACCAGCTGGTGGCAGCAAAGTTCACATTATAAGCCAACACATTCTGTGGTGTTTTGATCATCAGACATGACCAGTGTTCAACTATGTATAAGCTGATCGGTGAAGTATAATGCCCTGCCTACTTCAAACGTCCCAAGATTAACACTAGGTGGTGCTCTGGAATGTTTGGAAGGAATCCAATGATTAAGATAAACCTAAGGGCTCTTTTCCACTATGAAACATTCAATTTCCACTTTGCGATTGAGCTTCTATACTCATTATAGTGCAGCTCAATCGCATACAAAACGCAGCAGGACGATGATTGTGCTTTGACAAAAATCGCATCGCAATCAGATCACACTAATGGAAATTGCTGCTGCAATCGAATCTGATCATAGAGGGATCGTATGGCTGCCTTTACTACAAACAGATCGTGAATCGATTTCAGCACGAAACCGATCACAGTCTGTGAAGCTGACGCCGCCCCCCTCCCCCCCCCCCCCCGCCTACATTACCTGCTCCGGCCGGCGCGACTCCCCCGGTCTCCGCTGTCTTCTTCTCTGCGCTGGTCTCTGGTCCGGCTGGCTTCACTGAACTTCCTGTCCCGGCAGGAAGTTTAAATAGTAGAGTGCCCTCTACTGTTTAAACGTCCGTGGGAAGTTTAAACAGTAGAGGGCGCTCTCCTGTTTAAACTTCCTGCCGGAACAGGAAGTTCAGCGAAGCCAGCCGGACTGGAGACCAGCGCAGAGAAGAAGACAGCGGAGACCGGAGGAGTTGCGCCGGCCGGAGCAGGTAATGTATTGCAGCTGGCGTCGGCCGTCGAGCATTCGAATGCCGCTATCGATGCACTCCTGACCCACTGGCGATCGAGCAAAATCCTGCACGGATGGATCGACGGGAATGATTGATTTTGGATGAAAATCGATCGGTCTGTCAGCGTTTGTGCAACAATTTCACAGCAGATTCGATCACAGTGATCGAATCTGCTGTATATCGGCGGGAAAATTGTTAGGTGTATGGGCCCCTTAAGTGTGAAATGTAACTTATTTAAGCACAACATTATTGTATCAGACATTCACCACACAGATCATACTATCATGTGCATTTCAAAAAGTAGGGCTGGACTAAAGGCTCACACACACATCAGACCATAGTCTTTGGAAAATGAAAGATCACAGACCAATTTTACCCCCTTCCATGTAGTATGAGAGCCACACCTACACAGTCTATTCTATGGAGCTGAACTCGCTCCCCATCAGACAGAAATCTTTGCAAGATGCTGCACACAAAAATGCTGTAGATATTCAAAATATCAGTATCTGCAAAAGATCCATTCCTGCAAAATGCATTCATAGTCTATGAGATCTGCAGATCATCATACACACCTTGTTTAACAGACATTCATCTGCAGATCAGATCCACCAGGATGGATTTTCAGATCTGCAGATGATTGTCTGATCTGTAGAGATGTAGCGAACGGTTCCCGAACCGTTCGCCGGCGAACATCTCTGAATACATGGGGCATTTACTACTTCCGGGTCGCTCATGAACGACGTCACGCACATGCGCAGAGAGTGCCCGGCAACAGGAGCGCGATCTAGGACGCGCTTCGCTGGGCAGCGCAGGCGTACTA
Source organism: Hyperolius riggenbachi (assembly GCF_040937935.1). NCBI lineage: Eukaryota > Metazoa > Chordata > Amphibia > Anura > Hyperoliidae > Hyperolius > Hyperolius riggenbachi. The sequence goes on along the minus strand of NC_090647.1, from coordinate 317,967,762 downwards.
CTCCGGGTCAGAGCGACCCGGAAGTAGTAAATGCCCCAGAGATGTTCGCCGAGCGAACAGTTCGCAACATCTCTACTGATCTGCAGATGAATGTCAGTTAAACAAGGTGTGTATGATGATCTGCAGATCTCATAGACTATGAATGCAATTTGCAGAAACAGATCTTTGGCAAGAACAGATCTTTTGCAGATACTGATCTTTTGTGTCTGTACAGTATCTGTGTGTGCAGCATCTTGCAAAGATTTTTTTTCTGATGGGGAGTTCAGCTCCATAGAAAAGACTGTGTAGAGTATGGCTCTCATACTACATGAAGGGTGGTAAGATTGGTCTGTGATCTTTCATTTTCCAAAGACTATAGTCTGATGTGTGTATGAGCCTTAAGGCTTTACCGTGGACTATTTCACCTTCATAAGGCAGATGGCCATGAATAAAGATGGCACTCATTGCATGTTGTACATGAACCTTGACCTGCTTTACAAAAAAAAAAAAAAAAAAAAAAAAACTTGGCTAGGAGTGTGTTGGGACCTCTATGTACTATATGGCATGCCAAATCCAGAAAAAGAAACACATTGCATAAGAGTTGTAAACTGATCTGCATGTAGTTAAGTGAAATAAGTATTTAATCCCCCACAACCCAGCCAGAATTCTGACTCCCGCTGATATTGTGCCATACAAATTACAATCAATCAATTACAGATACTTCTGTTATCAACTTTAATTGTAGAAAGTAGACCTGTCCACATACCGTATTTCGCGCCATATAAGACGCACCCAGGTTTAGAGGGCAAAATCCAGGGAAAAAAAGATATAAACTAAACCTGCTGCGTCCATATTTCAGGAGCGTCTTGTACATGTCCTCCCCCAAATGGTGTCCTCTTGTGTCCTGCTGTCTGCCACCCAATGTCCTGCTGCCTGCCCCCATGTGTCCTGCTGTCTGCCCCCATGTGTCCTGCTGTCTGCCCCATGTGTCCTGCTGTCTGCCCCCATGTGTCCTGCTGTCTGCCCCCATGTGTCCTGCTGTCTGCCCCCAGTGTCCTGCTGTCTGCCCCCATGTGCCGGCTGTCTGCCCCCATGTGCCTGCCCCCATGTGCCTGCTGTCTGCCCCCATGTGACTGCTGTCTGCCCCCAGGTTTCTGTCCCCATGTGTCTGTCTGCCCCCCGTGTTTCTGCCCCCGTGTGTCATCGCCGGGTCCCCTCTGCTTGCCCCCCTCCTCGTGTCCCCCCCTGTGTGTTCTCGCCGGGTCCCCCTCTAATTGAGAAGCGGCAGCTGCTTACCTCCTCCATCTTGCTTGCGGCGATTGAAGACATCCGGCTTCTGTGGGCGGCTTCCTCTAGTGCCGGCTTGTAATGACGCGTCATCGATGACGCGTCATTACAAGCCGGCACTAGAGGAAGCCGGGTGTCTTCAATCGCCGCGGGCAAGATGATGGAGGTAAGCAGCTGCTGCTTCTCAATTAGGGGGGCCCGAGCACACACAGGGGGGACATGAGGAGGGGGGCAAGCAAGGAGGGGGAGGAGATGGCCACAGCAGGACGCACAGGCAGGGAATCCCCGACGGCGGGTCGCGGTTCGTATCGGCGGGTGTCCGTAAGTCGGGGATTCCCTGCCTTTGCCGTATAAGACGCAGGGACTTTTTCTCCCCATTTTCTGGGGAGAAAAAGTGCGTCTTATATGGCGAAAAGTACGGTAATCTGTTCCTTCCATTACAACCCCTCCATCACCATGGTCAAGACTAAAGAGGTGTCAAAGGAATCCAGAATAAAATTGTAAACCTGCACAATGCTGGAATTGGCTACTAGACCATTAGCAAGAGGGTGTTATTTTTTTCGGAAATGGAAGAAATCTAAAATGATCATCAATCACCTTCAGACTGGAGCTCCGTACACAATCTTGCCTCATGGTGTAAGGATGCTCATGAGAAAGTTGATGGATCAGCCCACAACTACATGGAAAGCTTGGCATAAAAGCAGTATGGACCAGAGTCACCAAGAACCAGGGATGCTCATCTGGATCCGGGTACCCGGGTATCCGACCATTTTTCCGCTATTCCGGATTCCGGATACCTGGGGCCGGATCCGGATAGCTCCCAGCAGAAGCCCTAGCAACCAATCACAGAGGGGAACTCTGGCCAGCCCCACCTGACCTCATTGAGCCAATCAGAGGCCAAACGTAAGCCCTGGCACCCAATCACAGAAGGGAACCCTGGCCAGCCCCCATGTGCAATAAGGAGGGCCGGCATGATGAGACAGATCGTCCTTGCTTGTTTGGCTGGCTGGCTGGTCACTGACAAACTTGCTCCAGTGCTGTTGGCTTAGCAAGTGCTGCCTGTATACAGTGATAAACCTAAAGCTTTGAGTGCTAAACACCTTCACTACACTATTGTTTTGTTTTTTTAGCTAGCTAGTGTAATTGTTTGATTTCATTCACTCAGTTAGGTCCTGTCTGTGTATGTGTGTGCTGTGCAGGCCAGCAGGACAGTATAGGGAATAGGATTACTGTGTTATTGTATTGTATTATATAGTTAGTTTGTACTGCAGTTAGTTGTTAGAGAGAGTAGTACTGTGTTAGCTTACTACAGATTACCGCGTGTTGAGCATTGTCAGTGTGACAGTTAGACAGATAGTGTGCACTGTCTGTCCTCTACTCTGCGGTCTGTCACTCCGTGCTGATTTGATTTAAAGTCCAACCCCGATTTCATTAAAGTAAAAGTACCCCACATCATCTGGTGATATCATCATCACGTATAAGTTGTACTATGTCTGCTGGAAGCGGCAGCCGGGGGAGGGGCAGCAAGGGCAAGAAGACAGGGAGCAACATTACGGCCACCCTCAGAAGGTTTGCCGTGTCAGTGTCGACCCCAGTGGGCAGCCTACCCTCAGTCAGCGAGCTTTTCGCTCCAGGCGCCACGATTGAACTCAGGGCTGTTAGCTGCAAGGAGTTTGAGGAGGATGTTCTAGGTTTTGAGGAGGGGGGGGTATGATGTTGATGACGGGATGAAGGACCATGACTACCATCCACAGGATGGGGATGTCAGCTCTGAATCTGAGGAGGAGGATGCGTCGGTGGGTTTGGCACGGAGGATCAGCATTGCAGACAGTGGCCGTGGAATGCGGGACCCACCACATCCTTCTGCCGCTACCACCAGTCGCACCACTCACAATACATCACCGACAACCCGGATAAGTACTATGCCCAGGCTTACCGGTGGAAACCACTCCAAGTTTCCGAACTTAAAAGTTTTTTGGGCCTTCTCCTTAACATGGGTCTAGTCAAATTGAATGTAATGCGGTCTTATTGTTCTACGTGCCCAATATCACCTGCCCATGTTCTCTGCTGTCACGTCCAGGACAAGATTTGAGTTGATCCTGCGCTTCCTGCACTTCAATGACAACACAACCTGTCATCGAAGTGACCACCCTGCTTATGACCGGCTCCACAAAATTCGGCCCCTCGTAGACCACGTCATCAAAATATGCAGATGCTTATACCCCTGAACAGCACATCTGTGTAGACGAGTCCCTCATACATTTTACCGGGCGCCTTGGCATCAAACAGTACATCCCAAGCAAGCACGCCCGGTATGGGGTGAAACTGTATAAGCTCTGTGAAAGGGCCACAGGCTATACTTATGGTTTTAGGGTCTATGAGGGAAAAGACTCAAAATTAGAGCCGGTCGGATGCCCTGACTACCTGGGGAGCAGTGGCAAGATTGTGTGGGACTTGGTGTCACCAGGGATGCTCGGATGTGCCTCATCCGAGAATCTGAGGAGGAGGATGCGTCGGTGGGTTTGGCACGGAGGATCAGCATTGCAGACAGTGGCCGTGGAATGCGGGACCCACCACATCCTTCTGCCGCTACCACCAGTCGCACCACTCAACCCCCAACCGCCACATGGAGAAAAGCCGCAGCATCCCATTCAGGCCGCAGGGGAATCTTCACCTCCCCAATCTGGCGGTTTTTCACTCTGCCCTCATTGGACAGCAAGTTTGCCATATGCAATATGTGCAAACTACAGATGAGCAGAGGTTGTGACGCCTACATGTATGGCACCTCCAGCTTCATCACCCATCTGGCCAAAAAAACATGTTGTTGAGCATGAGGAGTTCAAGAGGCTGAAGCAAGCTGGCGCTGGCTCCCACCTCCACGGTGCCACAGGCCACTGCTGCTGATACCACCACCTATATTCAACCCAAAACACAATTGCGGTGTCATTTTTTTGGATGTGTCTGGGCTGAAAACTGTCATGTCCCAGTTGTGTGATTGGACTTTGGACACAATGTGGGCTGCACGACTGCTGTCTGGAACCTAGTCTTGATGTTGACAGCTTTTTTTTTTTTTCATTTTATGTCCACCAAATAATAAATTAGTGTTTCCCTTTAAAAAAAACATGATGCTACATGCATCATTTACCCTAAAAACCCTTTTTAAAGCTATTTAAAGGGCACTTCCGGTTTTTCTATCCAGATACCCGAATAGGTCGGATACCCGCGGGTAATTTGGTCGGATATCCAAATTTACTCGGATATCCGCAAGGTCGGATCCGGATATCCGACTCGGATCCGGGTATCTGGGTACCCGAATCCGGAGTCGGGCGGGTTTTAAAAAGTACTACCGAGCAACCCTGCCAAGAACTCAATTGGTATACGTGGCCCTTTTTCAATTTACTTTTTTCTCCTAAGTCTTCTCTTATGATATTGTCACACCTTATCAAATAAGACAAGACACAGAACATTTATATTGCGTTTTTCTTCTGCCGCCACTAGGGCGCGCTCTATAGGCATAGCAGTGTTAAGGATTCTTGCCCAAGGTCTACTGAATAGGAAGACCTGAGATTCAAACCCTGGTCTCCTGAGTCAGAGGCAGAGCCCTTAAAGTGCCCCTGACCTGGTCCTGATCCTTTTTTTTTTTTTTATGTAACTCTTTTATTGTCTGAAAGAGAAAGGTAGAAACAATATACAATTTATATCCAATAGACACATAGACAAGCTTGCTCGAAGTCCACAATACTTTTAATATGTTTTGCTCCTGGTGCTGTGTGACTAGCTCACAGCACCATTCTCCCACCTCTAGTGCCCCCTGTGGCCCCTGTTCTGACATCAAATATGGGCAGGGAGGAAGTGGCAGTACTTACTCCCCTCTGCCTGTCCTTAGTCCCGCCCCCACCACTCGCTGCTATAGTTCCCCATATGAATAACTGCACACAGCGCACAGGGGAGCTGTGTGCGGTCTTGTGTTTATTAAGGTCGGAAGGATATCTGACCTCAAATACCACAAGATCGCACACACGCAGCTCCCCTGTGTGCTATGTGCAAAGAATAATAAAGGGAACTATAACGGTGAGTGGAGGGGGCTAAATTATGGACGGACAGGGGGGAGGATGAATTGCCACTTCCACCCCACACATATTCGATGTTCTGCTCAGTCTAAGATTACGATTGAGCAGAACTAGGGCACAGGAGGGGGGAAGGATGGTGCTCTGTGCTAGTCACACAGCACCAGTAACAAAACATATAGTAATTGTAAAAGTATCGGGCAGTAGGGAACCAGGTCAGGGGTACCAGTACACTATCCAGCCTTTAACCAGTACACTAACCAGCCAATAAGCCTTTTATGCCACCAGCAAACAAGAAAATATTTTAACGGTCCTTATTCAACTGCTTTTTCAATTACAGAGTGCTGAAAACCAGAAGATGAAAAATTATTTACTAGGAGAAAACGTAGGAGAAAGGGTTTTTTGGATAAGGACCTATGTCTCAATGGATTGAAGTCTTTCAACACCTGCAAGACCCCCCTACTTAAAGAACTGAACTGAAACGAGAGAGATTTAAAGGCTACCATATTTATGTCCATTTAAAGTGAACCCAAGGTGAGAGTTTTATGGTGGCTGCCATATTTATTTCCTTTTAAGCAATACCAGTTACATGGCTGTCCTGCTGATCCGCTGCCTCTAATACTTTAAGCCATAGATCAGGTGTTTCTGACAATACTGACAAGGTTAGCTGCATGCTTGTTCCTGGTGTACTTCAGACACTACTGCAGCCAAATACATCAGCAGGGCGGCCAAGCAGCTGGTATTGTTTAAAAGGAAACAAATATGGCAGCCTCCATATCACTCTTACTTCTAAGCAATACCAGTTGCCTGGCTATCCTACTGATACTCTGCATCTAATACTTTAACCACTTGCCGACCGCACACTCATACCGTGCGTCGGCAAAGTGGCAGCTGCAGGACCAGCGACGCAGTACTGCGTCGCCAGCTGCAGCCTAATTAATCAGGAAGCAGCCGCTCGTACGAGCGGCTGCTTCCTGTCAAATCACGGCGGGGGGCTCCGTGAATAGCCTGCGGGCCGCCGATGGCGGCTCGCAGGCTAGATGTAAACACAAGCGGAAATAATCCGGCAGATCGGCGATCCCCGGCCAATCAGCGGCCGGGGATCGCCGCCATGTGACAGACCACATCCTGTCACTGGCTGCACAGGACGGATAGCGTCCTGTGCAGCCCGGAACACCAGGGGGAGGCAGCAGGTAGGAGAGGGAGGGGGAGGATTTCGCCGCGGAGGGGGGCTTTGAGGTGCCCCCCCCGCCACCCACAGCAGGCAGGAGAGATCAGACCCCCCCAGCACATCATCCCCATAGGGGGGAAAAAAGGGGGGCAATCTGATCTCCCTGCCTGCACCCTGATCTGTGCTGGGGGCTGCAGAGCCCACCCAGCACAGATCAATCAAACCAGCGCTGGTCCTTAAGGGGGGGTAAAGGGTGGGTCATCAAGTGGTTAAGCAATAGACCCTGAACAAGCATATGCAGATCAGGTGTAACTGACGAGGTTAGCTGCATGCTTGTTTCTGGTGTACTTCAGACACTACTGCAGCCAAACAGATCACCAGGGCCGCCAGGCAACTGGTATTGTTCAAAAAGAAATAAATATGGCAGCCTTCATAGTCTTCTCACAGTTGTCCTTTAGGCTAGTTACACACCAGGACGTTGAGTTTAGGGGACGTTATAGGGCACATAACGTGCCCCTAATGAAACGCCTGGTGCTCTCTGGTGTGGACGTCGGAGTGAGCCACGTTGTAAAGCTCACTCTGGCGTCCGTGATGCGTACTCTTGGCCCACTTGTGTTACATTGCTGTGCGTTGGGGGAGCGTTACAGGCTAACGTGCGCCTGTAACGTCCCTGTGTGCAAGAAGCCTTCAAGGATAACTGTAGTGAAAGGTATATGGAGGCTTCCATATTTATTTCCTTTTAAGCAATACCAGTTGCCTGGCAGCCCTGCTGGTCTATTTGGCTGAAGAAGTGTCTGAATCACACCAGAAACAAGCAGGCAGCTAATCTTGTCATATCTGTCAAAATTGTCAGAAACACCTGATCTGCTGCATGCTTGTTCAGGGCCTATGGCTGAAAGTATTAGAGGCAGAGAGGATTGGCAGGATAGCCAGGCAACTGGTATTGCTTAAATGAAAATAAATATGGCAACCTCCATATACCTCTCACTACAGTTCTCCTTTAACCACTTAATGGTTTTGCTATGCCCCCGGATAATTCATCTTAGCTCCAGTGGCGTAGATATACGTACCTCGCCACTATTGCTGCTGTACACACTCCTGTGCATGCTCACGTTGCCGCCCATTAGTAGTCAGATCAGTGAATGGGAACACAGTTCCCATTGCCCGATCCAAGTGCCTGTGATCAATGACCACTGGCATCAATGAGATGCTGGGGTCATTGACAAAATGAAAGTAAAAACATACACACATTACTTCCTATTAGTATACTAACAGTACACACAGGAAGATGAAGAGTGTCCAAATAGTAAAATTACACTTATATAGCCTGCAATAAAAATACATAAAATAACCCATTAATTAACCCCTTACATCCCCTCCCATAGTTAACAAAATAAAACTATTTTATAAAGATAAGAAGCCTATGCACAACTCCCCACACACTCCTGGAACAGGTTATTGTTATGGCACACCTGTTTCTGGCCTTCTTAAAGGTGCTAAGGCTGTTGCTATATCCCAGCCTTTTGTACTGCTCTGCAGCAAACAGCTGGTGATGCTGTATTTTAACATACATTTTATTAGTGAAAATGTTTACTTGAAACACTAATAAATACTATCATTTTTTTTTTGAATATGTATACAGCTGACTGGATTACATTAGTTGAGTACTGGAACTTAACCTTCTGCCGCCCGCCTCACGCCAGTAGGCGTGGCCGTGGCGGCAGCCCCAGGACCGCCTAACGCCAATTGGCGTAAAGTCCTGGGGCTCTGTTTTGCATGAGATCGCCCGCCTTCAGTCTCCGAGCGGCTATTGCCGCTCGGGAGACTGTTAGACGGCGATCACGCCGTCTATTTACTACGTGCATCGCTGCGATGAGCAACAGCGCTGCACTGGGGACAGCCGTGTGACACGGCTGTCCCCATGGGGGACAAGAGAGCGATCGGCTCTCATAGGCAGAAGCCTATGACAGCCGATCGCCATAATTGGCTGGCTGTGGGGAGGGAGGGAGGGAGGGAAGGGTCTTAAAGAAACAGGGGTTTTTAAACAAAAACGACAAACAATAATATTTATTTAAAAAAAATAAACATGGGGGGAGCGATCAGACCCCACCAACAGAGAGCTCTGTTGGTGGGGAGAAAAGGGGGGGGGGAATCACTTGTGTGCTGAGTTGTGCGGCCCTGCAGCTTGGCCTTAAAGCTGCAGTGGCCAATTTTGCTAAAAATGGCCTGGTCACTAGGGGGGTTTAGCCCTGCAGTCCTCAAGTGGTTAAAGAGTGAATACCTTATCTGTCTAATTGAAATGCAGAAAGCTGTAATCATCCCAAAGGTCAGTGTGCTGCAATCAGTTTCCTAACATTCTTCAAGCACAATTAAAAAGAAATTCATGCAAGCTTCATGACTTCTAGCAACTATGAAGAGGCACCACAACACATTAGAAGAGGCTTTAAACGAGATCAAGGTGCCAGCCCAGAAGGTGGCGTCACACAACACAAGGAACAGACAAGATATTATAATATGAGGTGCTGGGATTTGTTTTGTAATTTTTACACTTATGGCCAGTAGGTAATGGATATGTTAGAAGATCCCAGTATTTATAAGCCAAGTGGCTGAAGTAGTTATTTTATTGCCCCAAAGTCAGAGTGATTGGATAGCGAAATAAACCTCCGTATTACTGGACTTTATTACCAGGTCAGCTGGGTGCCTGAAATGTCACTGCACCTAGTTGTGTGCTCAGTGTTTTATGTGGGTTGGAGATTTGCAAACCCTTGTCCCCCACCTTCCCCCTTGTAAGGCATAACCTGTTTCTGACAGATATAGATTGCTGGTAACTAGAGTGAAAGTGCAAGGGGGATCATCACACTTGCCAGGGCTCCCTCTGCGCGTTACCAGCTTCTATACCTGGGAATAGAGGCCTGCATCGGGTCGGGTACCTGCGGGTTACCCAAAATGCCGGTCGGGTTCAGGCACCCAGAAAGCGGGTCGGGTGCGGGTAGCGGATCTGCGGGTGTGGGTCGGGTGCGGGTACCAGATTCCCTAGAAAGCAGGTTGCAGGTTGGGTACAGGTAGTGGGGCTGCGGGAGCGGGGCTGAAAAATTAGACCCGCGTAGGCCTCTGCCTGGGAGGGTTTAACTGGTATCCTGGCACTTCTCTGGTGAGGACTCCCCAGCACTTTTTAGTACTTTAATAAATTGTAAATAATAAAAACAAAAATTGAGCATTGATCATTTCACACAACAAAAGCACAGCTCAACTGCACATTTTCAGATACAGTAACTCCTGCATCATGCAGATCTTGAAAGACACCTGAACTGAGAGGGATATGGAGGCTGCCATATTTATTTCCTTTTAAACAATACCAGTATCCTGGCAGTCCTGCTGACTTATTTGGCTGCAGTAGCACCTGGATTACACTCCAGAAACAAGCATGTGGCTAATCCAGTCAGACTTCAGTCAAAGACATCTGATCTGCATTCTTGGTCAGGGTCTATGGCTAAATGTATTAGAAGCAGAGGATCAGCAGGACAGCCAGGCAACTAGTATTGTTTAAAAGAAAATAATTATGGCAGCCTCCAGATCCCTCTCAGTTCCCGTGAACTTTAAGTTCGCATGTAGATCACACATGAAACACATAACTGTTAAATTAAAGGAGAACTGTAGAGAGAGGTGTATGGAGGCTGCCATATTTATTTCCATTTAAGCTACACCAGTTGCCTGGCTATCCTGTTGATCCTCTGCCTCTAATACTTTCAGCCATATACCCTGAACATGCATGCAGCAGATCAGGTCTTTCTGACAATTTTGACAGATATGACAAGATTAGCTGCATGCTTGTTTCTGGTGTGATTCAGCCACTTCTTCAGCTAAATAGATCAGCAGGGCTGCCAGACAACTGGTATTGCTTAAAAGGAAATAAATATGGCAGCCTCCATATACCTCTCACTACAGTTCTTCTTTAAGATAAATATGCAAGGTTGTGCATTTTATACCGCACACTGCAAATAGGAACAAAATGAATACAAAACGTTTCTCATGGGTGTATCTGTTAGTAAATCATAAGTTACAGGGAAGTCAACAATATCTAAAAATGTGGGATAAAACAAAGAATATTAGTGCATGAAGCCGGTGGCACTGAATTGCTGGTTTAAAGCAGTGAGAGGTTTAGTGTATCATAGGCTTGAAGTCCTGCCATTTAAACAGTTGAACCATGATTTATGACCTTCATCTATATTTATAAATTATATTGATTAAAGTGTCACTCTGTTAGTTAGTTAAGATTTGAATGGTGTGTTGAACTAAATATTTATTCAAACATATGGACCTTTGAATTGATACCCTTTTTTTCTGGTTACTGGGGTGACAAAGTGCCAACTCATGGTTTAGATGTATTTGATTTGATACAATGATGTTACTGATCTCTTTCCAGCTTGAGGGCTTTTCACACTAGAGCCCGTTTTCTGCGGTTTAACGCAAAGTCGAAACTTTGTGTTAACCAAGGTAAAATGAAAGTCCATAAACTTTTTCATTTTACTTTTCACATCCGAAGCTGCGTTTTGGTGCATTGCGGTTCAACTGTTAATCGTTGGGAGCCGGCGTTTTCCCGTCGGATAAATTAATTACTACCGCCACTGATTGCGTCACACAGCTACATCCCGACGACACGTTGCAGGGCATATAACGCGTGCAGGAGAACAGCTCCTGCACGCATTCTAGATGTGAAAGAGCCCTAAAGAAAATCTAAAGCCTGTAAAATAAAAACAGTTGAACTTACCTGGGGCTTCTTGCCCCTGCAGTCATAATGTGTCCCCTCAAAGCTGGCCGGCCATGTGCCGACTCATAATGTCCCCGCGCAAGGCAACATTCTGAGCATACGCAGTATGGGCAAACCGCTACTCTGCATGAGCAGAATCATGCACAATAGCGGTTTGAAGCATATGCAGCACGGTGTCCACAGGGGTACCGTGCACCTGCTCTCACTGGTCGCTGTCTGATTCTGAGGTCTGATGCTGGCTGCTGGGATGCAGCAGGGATGGCCAAGCTGGGAAGGCGACTGATGGTGAGCGGGGTCCTTATCACTAAACATGTCACTACCTAAACTGGGGAGCACCTGTCACTACCTACACTGGGGGCACCTGTCATCACCTAAACTAGGGGGGGGGGGGGTCCCTGTTACTAAACATGGGGGGGTCCCTGTCACTACCTATAACTGGGGGCATTATCATCACCTAAGCTAGCGGGGTCCCTGTCACCACACATGGGGGTCACTCTCACTACCTAAACTGGGAAGCACCTGTGTTGGAGGCACTCACAATCTAATCCCTACCATGGTCCTAGTCTAATGTCCCACCACTGCTAACTTCATGTAAATGTGGCTCCACCCATTACCACACCCACATCCGGGTCCATGGCCATGCCCATTTTTGGTGTGCCGCACTTATACCACCATTTTTACCCCATCAACTCCCGTCCTCCCCATTTCTTCTTCCCCACCCCCTGGAACATTTTCATGCTTGTTTCTGCTGTTATTCAGTCACTACTGCAACCAAATAGACCAGCAGGGCTGCCAGGCAACCAATATTGTTTAACCACTCTGCAACCACCTAATGCCGATGGGCGATCGCAGAGTGGCTCTCTTGGGACTGCCTAACGCCGATTGGCATCAAGAGTGGTGGGCGGAGATTAGCAGGGTATGAGCAAGTGCATGCGTTCCCGTTCCCTGCACATCAACAGAGCGAGGATCCGTTAGCAGCCTGCCAGCCGCGATTGGAGCTGCCAGGCTGCAATGTAACAAAAAAAATAAAAAAATTATCATTTTTACGGCGCTGCAATCTAACGCCCTGTCACTTAGCTGTCCCTCTGATTGGCTCACAATCTAATCCCTCTCATAGGCTGATGAGAGGGTAATGAAGTAAATGGAGAGCAGTCGGGGCCAATTTAGGGGGCAGGGAGAGGGGAAAAAAGGATTTTCTTAACCCCCTTGGCGGTATGAAAAATACCGCCAGGGGGAAGCGCAACAGTTTTTTTTAATTTTTTTTTTTTTTTTTTATCATGTAGCGAGCCGAGGGCTCGCTACATGATAGCCGCTGCTCAGCGGCATCCCCCCAGCCCCGCCGATCGCCTCCGGCGATAGGCGATCAGGAAATCCCGTTCAAAGAACGGGATTTCCTGGAGGGCTTCCCCCGTCGCCATGGCGACGGGGCGGGATGACGTCACCGACGTCAGCGACGTCGGGACGTCATTGGGAGACCCGATCCACCCCTCGGCGCTGCCTGGCACTGATTGGCCAGGCAGCGCTCGGGGTCTGGGGGGGGGGGGGGGGGCCGCGCGCCGCACCGGATAGCGGCGATCGGGCGCGCGGCGGCGGCGATCGGGGTGCTGGCGCAGCTAGCAAAGTGCTAGCTGCGTCCAGCAAAAAAAAAATTAAGCAAATCGGCCCAGAAGGGCCTGAGCGGCACCCTCCGGCGGCTTACCCCGTGTCACACACGGGGTTACCGCTAAGGAGGTTAATAAAAAAAAAATTACTTAAATTGCAGCAGCAATCCGAGATCACCAAAAAATTCCTCCATTAGTGGCAAGAAAAGGAGGTAAAATTCATTTTTGTGGTAAGTTGTATGGCAGAGCAAAAAATCACTAAACCTGCGCAGTGCTGAAGTGCACGACTTCCAGACCCTTAATCCAAGCGGGTATAGTATCCAGAAGGTTAACGTGAAAAACAACAAACAGAAACTCTAAGTGTAAACTGTTTAATTAAAAACCCTATACGTAAACCATAAAAAGCTAAAAGAATAAGTACTTACATGCGTGGCCCAAGACTTTGGTAACCCCGAAATGAATATGAGCTGGTTAACAGCTAAAAGGCAATAAAAGGTGCCGCCTGTTTCCTTCCCGACCGGTTTCGCAATCTTGCATCATCAGGGGATCGATCGCAAAGTCTTTGTCCCCCATATGTAAGTTCTTATTCTTTTATCTTTTTATGGTTTACATATATGGTTTTTAAATAAACGATTTACATTTAGAGTTGCCGATTGTTGTCTTTCACGTTAACCTTCTGGATACTATACCTGCTTGGATTGAGGGACTGGAGGTCGTGTGGATCCCGGGTGGACTGTGGCCCGTGCCTTCTATCATTGAAAGCGATATATATACAACATTATAATGTGGGTTGTTTGGAGCTGGCAAGCCCCTTTTATTCATTTGGGTGATGGTGACTATAAGAATATAGGAGGCCTGTATGCCACTGTGGTGAAGACTTCCAGACTGTTTATTGTATTACACTGTATCTGAAGATCTGCGCTGATTTGTACTATAGATCTGCATTGTTTTAAATGCAATAAATATGTCAACCTCCATATCTCTCTCAGTTCAGGTGTGCTTTAAGGAGAGAGTGCACAAAGGTACAAAGCGATCTCTCTGATTGCCACTATGGAAGTCTGCACTGTGACATGTAGCTGGCTTCTTGACCAGGTACTTTAAAAGCAATTTATTTCACATCAAATAGCTATAAACACATTCTGTCGCTTAGTACCTGCACAGTAGGAAAAGCTTTTTAAACTGAGGTGGAGCTTTTAGATTCAATTGCTTTTCCCTAGTTTATGCCAAGATATTGCCCCTTGTGAACTCTTAAGCTGGAGTGCAAACCTTCATCAGGACTCCTATGTAGCAAGCTGTCATTAGCCTCATCATTCATTTGTAGCTCACTAGTTAGGGAAACCTCCTGTTATTTTATTACTCAGGAAACATACCATCAATCTAACCTTTCTCCCAGTTGGACTTGTATTTATTCTAATATACCAGGACAGACAATAGATGTGTCTTCGAAATGGTTGTACTGCTGCTTGCTATTTTTCTTTTTGCTTTTTGTAATGAGAGTTCTTTCCATTTACAGGCAGCTTGCAGCCTTCCATCAGTCTAACACAGGATTGCATGATTACCATTCAGCTGTGTGGGAATTTAAATGTCTGCTCTCATTGGCTGATGCCCATAGAAAAGCCTGCTTCCCTTCTCACACCTCGCCCGACATAGAGTTCAGCTTAGCTAAAGTTGATTGCTAGGTTCCTGGTGTGAACGTTGTATTGTATTGTATTGCATTACCTTGCCTTGCCTGTCTGGACGTTCACTGCACCCGCTGGGGTACAGTGAAGTCTTTTCCCATCCTGATAGTTTGGGGACTGCCTTCACCACGTTGGTGACTGGTAGTGTTCCTGCTAGTTCTGTTCCTGTGGACGTGACTGTAGCAGCGGTTGCTATTAGTTATGCTCTTACTTGCTTGTCTTGTCTGTGTCAGCGTGGATGTTTGCTATTGCTGGGGCAGCAATTAGAATGGCAAGCATTCTGTCTGTCTGTCTGTTGTCTGTCTTAGTTACTCAGTGTGTTGGACATCAGAGGCTCAGTGCTGCGGTCGCACTGAGCAACCATTGTATCTTGTTAGCTGTCAAGTATTCCGTCTGTCTCACTGTATGTCTGTCCTTGTTACTCAGTGTGTTGGACATCAGAAGCTCAGTGCTGCGGTTGCACTGAGCAACCATTGTGTCTTGTTAACTGGCAAGCATCCTGTCAATCTGTCTCTCTGTCTTTGTTACTCAGTGTACTGGACATCAGAAGCTCAGTGCTGCGGTTGCACTGAGCAACCATTGTGTCTTGTTAACTGGCAAGCATCCTGTCAATCTGTCTCTCTGTCTTTGTTACTCAGTGTACTGGACATCAGAGGCTCAGTGCTGCGATCACACTGAGCAACCATTTTGTCTTGTTTATTTGTGGCGGTTATCGGAAGCTCAGAACTGCGGTCGCTCTGAGCAATCTTGATCCCTGTGAACATCAGATGCTCATTGCTGCGGTTGCACTAAGTTACCATTGTGTCTTGTTCATTTGTAGTGGTTATTGGAAGCTCCGAGCTACGGTCGCTCTAAGCAATCTTGCTCCCTTGTTCATAGCTGATGGTGTGATCTGTGTAAACTTCCTCCACAAAAGCACTCTGCTCTACTACCTCATATGGCCTAGTTGCAGAGCCTTGTTGCTCTGGCCAGGGGCATAGGGATAATGATAGCAGGCATATCAATGGCTATGGGGCCCAACACCACTAGGGGGCCCCATCCTGGCAGAAGGCAACTTCGTTATGTCACAGAAATTTTGAAACAGAATACTCGTTTCCCCCCCCCCCCCTCCACACACATACACACAGTCCTCCATTGCTAATGTTGCAGATACAGCAGCAGCAGGCAGGCAAGAGGGGACTATTTTCTCAGCCTGTTTGCTGCTGGTGGAAGAACACTCCCTGGCCAGCCCGACAATTAATTTTTAGTTCCGGCCAGGGATGAAGAGCTCTAGGTGGCGCTGCTGACCAGGGAGTATCAGAATCTCACATGAGGACGTGATGAACTCTCTGCATGGAAGAGGGAAAAGCTGCTGCTCAGGCTTCCTGCTCCGGGTAAGTGTGTGTGTGTAGGGGGGGGTTCGCTGCTAATCCCATAGTTCGCAAAGCAGGCATCAGGAATAGTAAGCCACGCCCACCACTCGTGGTAAGCCACACCCACCACTCACGGTAAGCTCCGCCTCCCAGTGCACTTTGGTCACTTTATAATGGAGAGGGAGCTCCCTCCACCAGCACCAACACTGATCTCTCCCTCCCCAGCACCCACACTGACTTCTCCATCCCCCTGCAACCCACACTGACCTCTCTATCTCCCCCCTCCTCCTGCAACCCACACTGCCCTCTCTTCTCCCCCCTTGCAACCCACACTGACCTCTCCATCCCCCCCCCCCTGCAACTCACACTGACCTCTCCACCCCCCCCCCCTGCAACCAACACTGACCTCTCCATCCCCCCCCCCCTGCAACCCATACTGACCTCTCCACCACCCCCTGCAACCCACACTGACCTCTCCATTCCCCCTACAACCCACACTGACCTCTCTATACCCCCCCCCTGCAACCCACACTGACCTCTCCACCCCCCCCTGCAACCCATACTGACCTCTCCACCACCCCCTGCAACCCACACTGACCTCTCCATTCCCCCTGCAACCCACACTGACCTCTCTATACCCCCCCCCCTGCAACCCACACAGACCTCTCCATTCCCCCCTACAACCCACACTGACCTCTCCATCCCCCCCCCCCTGCAACCCACACTGATCTATCCATCCCCCCTGTAATCCACACTGACCTCTCCACCCCCCTGCAACCAACACTGACCTCTCCCCCCCCCCCCCCCTGCAACCCATACTGACCTCTCCACCACCCCCTGCAACCCACACTGACCTCTCCATTCCCCCTGCAACCCACACTGACCTCTCTATACCCCCCCCCCCCTGCAACCCACACAGACCTCTCCATTCCCCCCTGCAACCCACACTGACCTCTCCATTCCCCCCCCCCCCGCAACCCACACTGACCTCTCCACCCCCCCTGCAACCCACACTGACCTCTCCACCCCCCCCTGCAACCCATACTGATCTCTCCACCACCCCCTGCAACCCACACTGACCTCTCCATTCCCCCTGCAACCCACACTGACCTCTCTATACCCCCCCTGCAACCCACACAGACCTCTCCATTCCCCCCTACAACCCACACTGACCTCTCCATCCCCCCCCCCCCTGCAACCCACACTGATCTATCCATCCCCCCTGTAATCCACACTGACCTCTCCACCCCCCTGCAACCAACACTGACCTCTCCCCCCCCCCCCCTGCAACCCATACTGACCTCTCCACCACCCCCTGCAACCCACACTGACCTCTCCATTCCCCCTGCAACCCACACTGACCTCTCTATACCCCCCCCCCCCTGCAACCCACACAGACCTCTCCATTCCCCCCTGCAACCCACACTGACCTCTCCATTCCCCCCCCCCCCCGCAACCCACACTGACCTCTCCACCCCCCTGCAACCCACACTGACCTCTCCACCCCCCCCTGCAACCCATACTGATCTCTCCACCACCCCCTGCAACCCACACTGACCTCTCCATTCCCCCTGCAACCCACACTGACCTCTCTATACCCCTCCTGCAACCCACACAGACCTCTCCATTCCCCCCTACAACCCATACTGACCTCTCCACCCCCCCCCCCCCCTGAAACCCACACTGGCCTGTCCATCCCCCCTGCAACCCACACTGACCTCTCCACCCCCCCTGCAACCAACACTGACCTCTCCACCCCCCCCCTGCAACCCATACTGACCTCTCCACCACCCCCTGCAACCCACACTGACCTCTCCATTCCCCCTGCAACCCACACTGACCTCTCTATACCCCCCCCCCCTGCAACCCACACAGACCTCTCCATTCCCCCCTGCAACCCACACTGCCCTCTCCATTCCCCCCCCCCTGAAACCCACACTGACCTCTCCACCCCCCCCCTGCAACCCACACTGACCGCTCCACCCCCCCCTGCAACCCATACTGACCTCTCCACCACCCCCTGCAACCCACACTGACCTCTCCATTCCCCCTGCAACCCACTCTGACCTCTCTATACCCCCCCCCCCCCCCCTGCAACCCACACAGACCTCTCCATTCCCCCCTACAACCCATACTGACCTCTCCACCCCCCCCCCCCCCCTGAAACCCACACTGACCTATCCATCCCCCCTGCAACCCACACATACCTCTCCACCCTGCTGCAACCCATACTGACCTCTCCACCACCCCCTGCAACCCACACTGACCTCTCCATTTCCCCCCCTGCAACCCACACAGACCTCTCCATTCTCCCCTCCAACCCACACTGACCTCTCTATAACCCACCCCCCTGCAACCCACACTGACCTATCCATCCCCCCTGCAACCCACACTGACCTCTCTACCCCCCCCTGCAACCCACACTGACCTATCCATCCCCCCTGCAACCCACGCTGACCTCTCCATCCCCCCCTGCAACCCACATTGCCCTCTCCATCCCACTCTGCAACCCTCACTGACCCCTCTATCCCCACTCTGCAACCCACACTGACCCCTCTATCCGCACTCCGCAACCCACACTGACCCCTCTATCCGCACTCTGCAACCCACACTGACCTCTCTATCCCCCCCTGCAACCCACACTGACCTCTCCATCCCCCCCATGCAACCCACACTGACCTCTCCATCCCCCCCCCCCCTGCAACCCACATTGCCCTCTCCATCCCCCCTGCAACCCACACTGACCCCTCTATCCCCACTCTGCAACCCACACTGACCTCTCCCTCCCCCAGCAGTGTCCATCTGACCTCTCCCTCTCTATCCTCCCCCCTGCAACCCACACTGACCTCTCCATCCCCCCCCCCATGCAACCCACACTGACCTCTCCATCCCCCCCCCCATGCAACCCACACTGACCTCTCCATCCCCCCCCCTGCAACCCACATTGCCCCCCCCCCCCCCACAACCCATACTGACCTCTCCATCCACCCCGCTTGAACCCACACTGACCTCTCCCTACCCCCCTCCTGCAACCCACAGTGGCCTCGCCTTCCCCCACACTGACCTCTCCCGGTACCTGTACTCCTTCCCCCATAGCAGACACCCAGTGCCCTCACCCACATGATGCCTACTACCCGCACCCTGTGTTAATATGTCACCCTATACACCTGCACAAAAACTTTATTTCAATCCTCTAAATTGATGCATTTCTTATTCCAACTGTTAAAGTGGACCTGAACTCTTGCACAGGACAGAAGGAAAACATATAGAAATGTGCCCTGTATGTATTTAGAGAGTTTAGCCTGTGTAATCCCTCCTCATTTGTGTCTAATCACAAGTTGTAATTCAATCTCTCCCCTGTGTCAACTGACTGCCATGGCAGATAAGCTCATTTAAAAGTACAGAATGTTAACAATATATCTGTTTCCATGAAAGCAGGAAGTAGACACACTGCAGATTTATTGCAGTATTTGTATCAGCTGTAACAAAGAAATGTTTTTATTTAAAGGTTATTATACTGTTGTGTATTTTTTAGATCATAAAGGAAGTTCTGAGTTCAGGACTGCTTTAAGCTCCCTGCACACTGCATGCGATTCCGATTTTTAATCATTTTTACATCTTATTCCGATTTTTAATCGTTACTGCATGCTGCGTTTTTTCCTCTGCTTTTCTGTTGATTGAATTCAGGGAAAATCGGAATTGCGAATCGGAAACGGAATCGCAAAACAGATTTGCAGTGTGCAGGGAGCCTATGAAGAAAAAGCAGAAAGAGTCAGTGTGGTTAAAATTATGAAATCATGCCTATTGCTGATAAATTCTTTGTGGTATGTGTGACTAGGAGTGTGAGGTGTATCTTAAAGTGTATCTGAGATGCAAACAAGGATTTATACCTACCTGGCTCTTCTTCCAGCCCCCTGTTGTCAGTGGGCTCCCTCGGTATCTCTCTGGTCCCATATGTTCTGCCACTGTCATCCCCCGTAATGTCTCCGACTGCTCCAGTGGCTGGGAGTGTTCTGTGACAGAGCAGTTACAGGCTTTAACTAACTGAGCAGGGAGCACAGGAGCGTGAGTAGGGAGGCACGCTGCCAAGTCTATGCATGCTCAGTAGACCTCCAACTGCCGGGGCTGACAGCAGCAGAATGGATGGATATCGAGGGAGCCCATGGATTTCAGGGAGCTGGAGGAAGCTCCAGGTGAGTATAAATCCTTGAGTTGTTTTCGTCAGGTTTACTTTAAGGAAGTCCATCTTTCTTGTGTCAAAAAGTTGGCGGTATGTACTACCACCGCCAAACAGGGGGACCACTAGGTTAGGGCACAAGGAAACCACTGGCAGGGAGAGGCTCGTTAGGGAAATGGGGGGGGGGGGGGGGGGGGGCCTGACTAAAAAGTTTGCGATGGGGCCCAGTGAGTTGTAGCTACGCCCCTGGCTCTGGCGGTACTCTTTGTCTTTCTCGGCCTCAGCTGCTATATCTTGCACGTTAAAACCTGGGGGTAACCAAAGTCAGGAGACATACCGGTATTCAGTGTCCTGTTCAAGCGGGGGCTTGTCTATAGGTGAAGACGTGGGCTGAGCTCAGAGCTGCGGCACTAGATTGGGGTATAGCGGCTGAAAGAAACCAGGAAATCTGCCAGGCATTTCAGCCATTATATTACTATCAGAATTCTAAAAGATGTGACTACCCTAAAAAAGCTAGAGTATGTATTCTGTTAACATTCACTTTGAGTATTTTAGTGTTTATGATTACAGACTATGAACAGTTTCCATGACTTGTGCATAAATACACACTTAAACCACTTAAGCCTTGCATTGCTTAAGTGTTCATGATCGCTTCTCAGAAAAACTGTTTAGAAAACTGTGCATACAAGTAGAATGGGGGCTAATACACTAGAAGTTTACATGGCACACCTGTAGTACTGGGCTACAGTCCAATCACAACTCATCTGTACTGTTTGGATACATCACTTAGCAATAGCCTAGCTAGTCAATAAACTGATCATGAAATGAGTTATTTATGCAGGAGCTGACCTGTGCTCCCACAGGCAACAAAGGCAGTAACCTTGCTAGGATTGGCATTGTGTTTTTGCAAGGGTTACTTTTGGATTGGATGTAGTACTTACAGGATACATTTTCTTTTTGACCACACATGTTGCATATGATAAAACACAATAACAGACTCACATTTCTCTTCTTAAAAAGTCCAACGCTTCTTTGGCTATGTGGAACCCTGTCTCACTAGCAACATAAGACCACTCTCACTGAAAAGGAACACACACAGTGGGATGCGAAAGTTTGGGCAACCTTGTTAATCGTCATGATTTTCCTGTATAAATCGTTGGTTGCTACGATAAAAAATGTCAGTTAAATATATCATATAGGAGACACACACAGTGATATTTGAGAAGTGAAATGAAGTTTATTAGATTTACAGAAAGTGTGCAATAATTGTTTGAACTAAATTAGGCAGGTGCATAAATTTGGGCACCACAAAAAATAAATAAAATCAATATTTAGTAGATTCTCCTTTTGCAGAAATGACAGCCTCTAAACGCTTCCTGTAGGTTCCAATGAGAGTCTGGATTCTAGTTGAAGGTATTTTGGAACATTCCTCTTTACAAAACATCTCTAGTTCACTCAGGTTTGAGGCTTCTGAGCATGGACAGGTCTCTTTAACTCACACTACAGATTTTCAATTATATTCAGGTCTAGGGACTGAGATGGCCATTCCAGAATGTTTTACTTGTTCCTCTGCATGAATGCCTTAATGGATTTTGAGCATTCTTTAACCACTTGAGGACCCACCCTTTACCCCCCCTTAAGGACCAGCGCTGTTTGTTTGGATCTGTGCTGGGTGGGCTCTGCAGCCCCCAGCACAGATCCGCGGCCACACAGAGCGATCAGATCGCCCCCCTTTTTTCCCCCCTATGGGGATGATGTGCAGGGGGGGTCTGATCGCTCCTACCTGCAGGCATGTTGCGGGGGGGGGGCACCTCAAAGCCCCCCTCCGCGGCGACATTCTCCCCCCTCCCTCTCCTACCTGCTCCCCCGGGAGATCTGGGCTGCACAGGACGCTATCCGTCCTGTGCAGCCAGTGACAGGACGTCCCCTGTCACATGGCTGCGATCCCCGGCCGCTGATTGGCCGGGGATCGCCGATCTGCCTTACGGCGCTGCTGCGCAGCAGCGCCGTACAAATGTAAACAAAGCGGATTATTTCCGCTTGTGTTTACATTTAGCCTGCGAGCCACCATCGGCGGCCCGCAGGCTATTCACGGAGCCCCCCGCCGTGAATTGACAGGAAGCAGCCGCTTGCACGAGCGGCTGCTTCCTGATTAATCAGCCTGCAGCTGGCAACGCAATACTGCGTCGCTGGTCCTGCAGCTGCCACTTTGCCGACGCGCGGTATGAGTGCGCGGTCGGCAAGTGGTTAAAACGTACAAATTCAGTTCAAGTACACTATAAATAATCATTAAAGGATACCAGTGCCCAAATGAATATTAGAAACTGAGTAAAAATGTATGGTAAGCTGTCCTGATGCTCACCTCTCCCCCCGTTCTCCATTCTGCCCCCCCCCCCCCCCCCGCACTGCCTTTAATTGCCCTCCTTGACATCCTCTTCTGGTTGGCCTGGTTGGGTATCACTGTGCCTGCACAGGCCCGGCTGCGCACACTCTGAAATATGCAACCACGGCTGGGAGTGCTCTGTGCGTGCACTTGACGTCATGCGCATTCGCAGAGCACTCCTGGCCTCGGTTGCATACTTTAGAATGCATTCAGCCAGGCCAGCGCAGGCGCAGTCATCTGCCATTTTCTTGCCCATATAGCCATGCAGTCCAACCCCTTTTATAGAAATTTTTTTTACTGTCTTGCTAAGACAGTTATGAAGATGACAGCAATACTCTGTACACTATTCACTTCTTTCCTTTCCTCTTGAATTTCATAAGAAATCCATATCAGGTGATCACATTTCTGAAGCAGTGAATTTCAGGCATCAGAGTCACACATGTACATGCTTTGCTGCACATGTAGCCACACTAGAAAATTCCTGTCTGTTCTAACCTTGCTCAGTAACCCTCGCCCTTATCTCTACCTGTAGTAAAGGTAGTTTTGTAGATTGTTCTTATTACTGTTCATCTAACAGATTTCAGTTTAACTTGGGCATAAAGATTGCTTTGGTATAAACCACTACATTTACTAGGTGAGGAGATAACAGCCAGCAAAAACTATTCCAAGGCTAGGCACTATAGTACATGTGACTGAGCCTTCAAAGTCTGAGTCCAAAGTTCTGCAGGCCAAGGGACCCCAGGTGCATAACTACAGGGAGTACCTCCTGCGATTACAGGGGGGAGGGGCAGAGCTGTACGGGGGCCCCAATTACTATTTCACTGCCTCTGATAAAGGGGTCCATCCTCCAGATCAGGTGTTTTTGTAGCTACACTTGTGGGTTCGAAGACTACAATGTCCACACTTGTTTAACCTAAATGGGGACCGACGTAGTTTGAATCTACGTCCAGCTGGTGGTGCTGCCGCTCTGACTGGACGTAGATTCAACGTCCGAGAAGACGAAGCGTCCCGCCGCAATTGTGCTCACCTGAGAGGGGAGATTAAGCTGTCATATGACAGCTGCCATCTCCCCTCAGTGATCAGAAGCCATCGCTTATGGCTTCTGATCACGTGATCACTATGATCGCCAGTGGATCATAGTGATCACTGTTACAGCTGCGGTGGTAGGGGGGAAAGAAGAGGATCCACTCACCTTCCTGCCGTTCCCCAGGCGATCGGTGCTCCCCTCCGTTCTGGCCGGCATCCTCGCTCGCTCTGACATCTGTGATGTCATCAAGCTGCGACCCGGAACTGAGCGGCAGTACAACTGGGGATGCTGGCCGGAGCGGAGGAGTCCACTGCGGCTCATCGCTGGAGCCTGGGAGGTGAGGAAAGGCTGCTGGCTACAGGGGGGCACCTGGCCACATGGGACACGATGCCCAGCAAACCCCAGCAGGGATGCGGCTGCCTGACCCCCCCCCCCCCAACATGCAAATTCGCCTGGTCCTTACGGGGGGTTAGGCAGCCAGTCCTGAAAGGGTTAATGATCCTTGCAAGATGGGCCACCAGGCTGTGATGGTCACAAGGGGTAGGCAAGGGAAAGGATGTGAACGTTGGGGGGCCCCATCAAGGTTTTGCTGGGGGGACTCATGATTTTTAGTTATGCCCTTGGACCCCATAGTGGGATTTTGATAGGGACCCTGGCTGTAAGCACTCTTCAGCAATAGTACCAACACAGCGATAGACACAGATACAAATCCTAGTACACATAGCACATGGATACACAGATGTATAGTTTACGCAAGATCTGTTTACTGTGACTGTTTAGAAATATGCTGCAATACTAAACATGGCTTCCTTGCATGCTCTGCATTTATGTGTAAGAACTGATTACCCCAGTTACCACACTCCTTACTTTTCATTGCATTCTGCACACCTCTCTTTTTACAATCCACTGCTCAATTATATGCCATTTTGTTTACATCATACACTTATACTACACCTCCAGTGCTAAATAAACAAGCAGAACTTAAAGTGGACCCAAATTAAAAATACAAGATTTCAGAAATAAAATCTATTTTCTAAATTATAATAATAAATAGCAGCCTTTTTTCAGCTGCATGATGACAAATATAAAATATTTTACATTTATTGGAGGAACCCCTCCCTTTCTTTCAAATTGCAGGGATTTTTCCGGCAAACTGGTGGAGTAGATGGTGTCCAGCAAAGGAGGAATTGCTAATGGCTGCCACCTGTATAACCCTAGTTATGAAAAGAGAAGGGTGAAAAGCAGGCACTGAAATGCTCATAGGTTTGAAGGAGTGTTTATTTATCTTTGTATGTGTCAGAGTGGTGCAACTAAATATTTTTAATTAAAAAAAATGTTTGGTTTGGGTCCGCTTTAAGCCACATAGATAGGTAACTATAGTCAGTGTTTTTGATGCCAGAGAAAAGTTGGTAGACTGCAGATGGGAAATACTGACCAAACCAATACACAGATAAGATGTTTTCTGGACTCAACAGAAGCTCGAGCCTCTGGTCCAAGAACATTTACCCCCAAATTATTTTTCCCCTCTACAAATATTGCTTCTCACTGAACACAATTCCATATTATGTTACAGTCATAAACACTTCCCTATGTGACTGGTATTTGAGTTTAGCAATGCTCTCCCAATAGCAGTGAGAGTTTCATAGGCTTAGCCAACTACCACTCTGGGTTGTTTCAGCCATCACTGATCAGGACTGCAAACCTACTTTCTCTATATTTATGGACAAAATGCTAAAAGAAAATTCTGGATGCATGAAAATAATTTTGGACACAATTGTGTAGTTGGTTAAGATGATGGTGATTATTTTGTTCTTATGGCTACCATTTTGTCTCTGATACCTGCTTGCCCATCTCTGCAGTATGTGGCCAATCAGACCAATCCATGAAGGGGGCAAATAAAGAGGCTATTTTTTATACTGTCCTTACATTTACGGATGTCTGTCAACCCTAACAGGGCTTCGTCATTTGTTTAAAGGCTGATGCACTGTTTACATTGCTGACAATGTGATTCAGACTTGCCACTTGACCCAAAGACAAAGCAGGACACCAAGCCTGTACCTACATAAAAGACAAATACGGCTGTCCTCACGTACACACAAAATGATGTACTATATATAGAAAGAAGGTTATTAAACATTAACACAAACTCACATTGATAACATTATTTACATTTAGCTGATTTCTTCATATCTGAAAATACACCGGTAAAACTAAGCAAACCTAATATATTTGAAACACACCTCTAAATGAAGCAACTGTATTCAACTAACTAGTTTCACTTATACACATTACTATATTAGCCAACTATTTATTGATAGTTTTATTTGACATTTGTGTGTTTTGAGTGAGCTCATTTGTTTATTCTGGCTTCTCGTGTTTGACTCTGACTTTACCTTGGGAATTTTAT
The DNA here is from genome assembly GCF_040937935.1 of Hyperolius riggenbachi. Classification (NCBI taxonomy): domain Eukaryota; kingdom Metazoa; phylum Chordata; class Amphibia; order Anura; family Hyperoliidae; genus Hyperolius; species Hyperolius riggenbachi. The sequence goes on along the minus strand of NC_090647.1, from coordinate 317,941,864 downwards.
TGATATTCTTTGTAATACATTTAACCTCCTCTTGGCAATGAGCTTTTTTCCGTTGGAGTCTAGCCTTTTGTGAAGTAGAAATCTGGAATAAAATCTCTTTCAGTCAGACAGACATTTGTACCCTTTCCACTATATTCAAAGCTGAAAGGTCTGGGTGGAATCCAATCTATGCAAATGTATTCCCAAGCTGGTCTTTTTTGGGACTGAGTAAAATGGATCAGGTCCCTAAATGCAAGAAAATATTAGAAGGGTTGTCATGTCATTACACTCAATGGGAAATCCTTTTTAGGTGGAATGAATCGGACCCTTCTATGGTCTTCTCAAGGGCTAAGACAATTAATGCAGTGTTGCCACTTTATAAGGTAAATCTAATATAATATTAGAACAGGAGCTGCCACAATAATTCCATAAAATGTGGGATGGATGGTTGCTGCACCCAGAATTCAGAATGACTCAGCACTTTCTTGCCATTCTGACATGCTCAAATTTTGTCTTTCTTTGATTAGTCCCAAGATACACCCCCCCCCCTTCCTTTTTGGTCTTCTTTGCCTGTCCTTCTGTTTGTCTTTCCATTTTGTTGAAGATCACAGTGAGTAAATTCTCTCCTTATATTTGAAATACTCCAAAACACTGGAGGTTTTCTTAATTGTGGCATTTGGTGATCTATGATATCTAAATATGACTGTTTATGAAACTAAGTGCTATAACTATAGCGACCATGGAGGCCTTCTCACCACCCCACCACCCCCTTCTGCAGAGTAGCGCAGTGGAAAAATCTATATTTAGCTGCTCCAGTGCTGCTTCGGGTCTCCTCTGATCTTCCTGATTGCATTCCCCATGCTGCATACCTCTGGCTTCTAATGCATGTCACGTGATTGGGAGCTGGAGATATGGAAGCACAGAGGGTGCAGCTGCTGGGAAGAACAGAAGAGATATGACACAGCACTGGAGCAGGTAACTACACTGCGTTCCAAATTATTATGCAAGTTATATTTTTCTCCGATTTTCCTGAATAGTTGACACAAATGGCAGTCAGCATTATTTAGAGTCATGAACCATTAGCATATAATTTGACTGTTATTGAACAAACCTCCTAATGATAACATTTTGTTTTTCAAAAGGAATAAACAAAAAATGCACTGTTCTAAATTATTATGCAAAAAAGAGTTTCAAAACATTTTATAGGTCGTAAAGAACTAAAAATGATAAGTTGTTGAATTTGCAGCATTAGGAGGTCATATTTACTGGAATAAAATGCTATTTCAGTCAAAAATATCTTAATAGGTCGAGTTGCATATGAACATATGACCCCTTATTTGATAGTAGCTTCACAGTTATTGCATCCATTGAAATTATGAGTTTATGGAGAGTTTCTGCTTGAATTTCTTTGCAGGATGTCATAATAGCCTCCCAGAGCTGCTGTGTAGATGTAAACTGCCTCCCACATTCATAGATCTTTTGCTTGAGGTTGCTCCAAAGGTTCTCAATAGGATTGAGTTCAGAGGAGGAAGGGGGCCACATCATGAGTTTCTCTCCTTTTATGCCAATGAGGTAATCCTTGCAGCATGAGATAGTACATTGTAATGCATGAAGATAATTTTATCACGGAAAATACGGTTCCTCTGTTTGTATCATGAAAGAAAGTGGTCAGTCAGAAACTCCACAAACTTTTCAGAGGTAATTTTCACACCTGCAGGGATCCTAAACAGTCTGAACAGCCCTCTTCCCATGATTCCAGCCCAAAACATTACTCCGCCACCTCCTTGCTGACATTGCAGCCTTGTTGGGATGTGGTGGCTGTTCACCAACCATCCACCACTCCGTCCATCTGGACCATGAAGAGTTGCACTGCACTTATCAGTAAACAAGACTGTTTGAAAATTATCTTTCTTGTAGGTGTGGGCCCACTGCAGCTGTTTCTGCTTGTGAGCTTAGGTTAGGGGTGGTTGAAAAGAAAGTTTATGCACTGAAATCCTCTCGAGAATCCTGCATTTGGATGTTTGCAGAACTTCAGCTTCAAACATGTGTTTTCTGCTTTGTAATGGCATTTTAGCAGCTGTTCTTTTAATCTGATGCAGGGGCATTGCTAGGATCCCAAGAGATCCGGAGCACTTTTGGGCAGTCCAGCTGAAAAAAATGGGTGTGGCCATACACCAGAATATGGATGTGGCCATGGGTGGAGCCAAATGTACATTAACTTAACAGCGGTTTAAGAAGGCCTGCTCAGCAAAATGTTGGATGAAGCCCCATCTCCATTAATGAAAAAAAATGCAGCATATCACATAATATACTGTCACTTAACGAGAACATGAACTGAAAATAAAAAGTCAAAATAACCATACACAGGTCATACTTACCTCCTATGTAGTCTACTCCTCCATCTCTTTCTCCTCTCCTGCGTCCCATTTCTCCACTGTGATCAGTGGAATTCTCTGTCCTCCTCCATTTTTCCTCCCATAACAGCTTCCTGGTCAGCACACAGTTAAACTGTAATATCGCCCACCTGAGCTATAGGGAAACATGGACATTACCTTGCACAGTCAGTTGTAACTGCTGCTGATATATAACTGACAGTAACTGGTATATTTCAGTTCTGACAAAATATTGTCAGAACTGGAAAGTATCACTGTAAGAAGAAAATGGTGAGCTTCTGGGAGGGACTGACAGTGAGGTTAGTGTGTAATATTCATTTGCAGCTACCATCATGTGTTTATTTTAAATAATTTTACTTGCTTCAGGTTCCCTTTAAGCATTACTAGGCAGAGTTACCTGACTTCTGTGCTGGCTGGTCTGGCTTTCTGCTGTGCAAGCTGGCCTGCTGCCAGTCCCCCCATAGCATTCCCTGACCTTCATGCTCCCACGGACCTCCTATTGAGGCACCACAACTCCCAGTGAGCCCCCACAGAAGCACAGCTCTCTGCATGCCCACATAAAGACATCACAGAACCTAGCATGGCATCACAGCAGCCAATTATGCCCACATAGAGGCACAATAGCACCCAGCATACCCCATTTTGCTGTGTGCTGTTGTGCCATGCAGGGTGCTGTGTAGTGCTATGCTTGGTGCTGTGGTGCCTCTGTGGGGCATGCTGGGCACTGTATGGTGCCATGTTGGGTGCTGTGGTGCCTCTACTCTGTCTGGAGGACATCCGGGGCACCCCAGAATAGGTAAGGGGCACGTGTCACTGATCTTTGGGGCTAGCAACACCCCTGATCTGATGTATTTGTTTGGCAGAACCCTTCCTCATTTTGCTTTTGTCTGCACAAAGCCGTGTGTGCTCTAAGTCAGTCACAAATCTTTTAACAGTACAATGATCATGTTTAAGTTGCCGTGAAATTTAAAGGTTTTCATATCTTGTCCAAGGCATTCAATTACTTTACACTTTTCGGCAGCAGAGAGACCATTTTTCCCCATATTGCTTGGAAATGGTGGTCTGCTTAATAATGTGAAACACCCTTTTTTAATAGTTTTTCCTTTAATCGGACTCACCTGGCAAACTAGTTAGAGGTGTTCAAGATTGATTTCAGTGATCAAAAGATCCCTGAGACACAATACCATCCATGAGTTTAATTGAAAAACAAAATATTTAATTTATGACACTTAAATACAATTTGCATAATAATTTGGAACGCAGCGTATTACACTGTACTACTTTGCTACTCTGCTATGTGGGGAGATGGTGTTGGGGGGCGGGGGCGGGGGGGTTGTGAACATGTGTAGGTTTGTGTGTTTTACCAGTCACATGGGGGGTTGAATCCCAGGAAGGGGCCCCAGCTCAAAATGACAATGTTTCGATCACAAACTCTGTCACCAATGGGCTCTTCTAGATGGGAAGTCGGTGTGCTTCAATCTTTTACTGCTTACAATGATGCACATTTGAAGCTTCGAGGGCCACATAAAATGGTGAGGGGGCCACCGGATCTCGAGTTTGACACCTGTGGTCTAGAGATACAGTACATGATGCCTACTGTGCACTCCCTGCTTTTTCTTATTGTTTTGTATGAAGAAAAAAAAATCAAATGCTGTCATAAAAAAAAAATAGAATTGTCAGGGCACCGCCAACAAGACAACACTGTGCACTACAAAATCAACTCCCACACTTCATAAAAAAAAACAACAACCCACCCAAAACTGAAAAAAAATTGAAGATGTAGGAACACTCTAGTGCTAGTCAAATGCAACTTGCTATGCTAATTATGTGGCTTTTCTCTCAGTGTGCAAACTATGGTAGTTCTATTCTCTGTGTATGTGTTAGTTAGTTAGTTGCTGCAAAATTATGGGTCAGAGTGATCATGTTACCACCTCCTTATTGGTAGACTGTGAAATGGATGGGGAAATAGGGTGTCTGCATGTTTTGTCTCATCTGACAGTCTTATCTACTGTCTGGCATCATTAAATATGAGAAAAAGCCATAAAAATGTTTTGAAGGAGTACTCAAAGGTGAAGCTTATATTGTCTTCCTGGCCACAAATTCTATTATAGAAGTTAATAATAGAAGGTGTGGTCACATATTGTTATGCTCTTTCTCTATTTATTTGGCCACATGTCTGCACCACATGGCCCAGCTGGGACTATAAACCTTTATTAACCTCTTACCTCTCATGTAGGCTGTTCAAAACCCAGGGATTGGATAGCCTCCTGAGCAATATCAACCAACATGTTTCATAACACAAAGCCGACTTCTTTGCAAAATGACCAAATTCAATGTTAAGAACAGTGAGCTCATCCCCCACCTTGTGCTATTCTCCTGCTCTTCTTTAATCTTAGTTGGAGATCAGATGCTGACCATTAGGTATGGGTGATAGGGAATAATTAAATCAGGTGATATCTCATAGGATAATTTTCCTGCTGAATTGTTACTTGTCCACACCATGGGCCAATAGGGAGCTCGGCAGGATACAGAAGGCAAGCATTGCTTAACAGTAAGGATAATAGACAAACAGAAGTAAAGAAGAAATGAAGACAGAGGAACTCAAAGTATAGAAGAACAGAATAGCAAAGAAAAAAGAAGTATACAGATTAAAATGCTGAAAGAAGATACACAGTAGTAGCAGTACAGGAGTATACAGAACAAGATGAAGTCAGAAGACAGAAGTATACAAAACAGGAAAGAAGGATACAGATAATATACAGTAGAAGAAGAAAAATAACTCTTCATTAATTTTTTGTAACCTCTTACACCCCGCAGCGGCGCTGCAATGCTGACACCTTCCTCTGGGTCCTGATCACGTCATATCATGTGATCAGGACACAGAACACGATGCCAGCATTGAAGAGCTGCGGGTGGAGGAAGAGGAGAGCAGATCCAGTGTCCGGACAGGTAAAAATGAAACAGCTCCCTGCGCCCACTTTGCATCGGGGTGCATTAGGCAGCCAGAGATTAGCCAGCTGAGGATGCCCTGCCCATAGTTATCTCACACAAGATAATGCGGGCAGGACTTCTAAAAAGTTACACACTGTGTACATATAGATTTTTTTTTCAATGCACGTTTAATAATTATTTGAATTTAGCCAAGCTATTGATGTAGGTAGAAAAAAAACAGTCTTGTAAAAGTAATACCTTTTAATGGCCAACTGATAAAGTTAAATAATGCAAGCTTTCTGGGCAAGCTATTGACAATGTGAAAAAGACCGACTTAGAATGAGCAATACAAATAATTTTCTTATGACTCCTGATTTAATCAGAATGTACTTATATGTAAGGCTGCCAATACATTGCTTGATTTTGTAGTCCAATCCATCTTCCGAGGACTCAATTGGGTGCACGGCAGTAACGGCAGTCAATTTTCCCAACAACCGATGGACCCAGAAGACCTCTGCCTGATGACCCCTCAAGTGTATGTGTGTCCCCCCATGCCCGTGTGCAGTGTTGAAGTCTTGCCTGTCATGCTGGTGCAACTCCTGGCCTTCACCGGAGTGTCCAGCATCACCACGAGCACCTGTACTATGTGATACAGAGGTGGCTACATGCATCTGTGTCACATGGTACAGGCACGGAGATGCTCGACACTTAAGGAGGCCAGGATTCATGCTGGCAGACATATAAGCCTTCAACTCTACGCAGGTGTTTGGGGTGACACATATTCACTTGGGTCGCGATAGCGGTGGCGGTAGGACAACTTCCATTAGATTTCATGTTGAAATCTATTGGAAATCGTTGTGCAGTGTACGGGCAGGCAGGCAATAGATGTCACTCTGATCAGATTCAGTCAGAGAGGGATCTATCTAATGGTCCATCTGGTGGCAGATTGAATAATGTTTGGGCACCTTAACACCAGCAGTTTGATGGTGACATACAGTGGGTTGCAAAAGTATTCGGCCCCCTTGAAGTTTTCCACATTTTGTCACATTACTGCCACAAACATGCATCAATTTTATTGGAATTCCACGTGAAAGACCAATACAAAGTGGTGTACATGTGAGAAGTGGTTCGAAAATCATACATCATTCCAAACATTTTTTACAAATAAATAACTGCAAAGTGGGGTGTGCGTAATTATTCGTCCCCCTGAGTCAATACTTTGTAGAACCACCTTTTGCTGCAATTACAGCTGCCAGTATTTTAGGGTATGTCTCTACCATCTTTGCACATCTAGAGACTGAAATCCTTGCCCATTCTTCTTTGCAAAACAGCTCCAGCTCAGTCAGATTAGATGGACAGCGTTTGTGAACAGCAGTTTTCAGATCTTGCCACAGATTCTCGATTGGATTTAGATCTGGACTTTGACTGGGCCATTCTAACACACAGATATGTTTTGTTTTAAACCATTCCATTGTTGCCCTGGCTTTATGTTTAGGGTCATTGTCCTGCTGGAAGGTGAACCTCCGCCCCAGTCTCAAGTCTTTTGCAGACTCCAAGAGGTTTTCTTCCAAGATTGCCCTGTATTTGGCTCCATCCATCCTCCCATCAACTCTGACCAGCTTCCCTGTCCCTGCTGAAGAGATGCACCCCTGAGCATGATGCTGCCACCACTGTATTTGACAGTGGGGATGGTGTATTCAGAGTGATGTGCAGTGTTAGTTTTCTGCCACACATAGCGTTTTGCATTTTGGCCAAAAAGTTCCATTTTGGTCTCATCTGACCAGAGCACCTTCTTCCACATGGTTGCTGTGTCCCCCACATGGCTTGTGGCAAACTGCAAACCGGACTTCTTATGCTTTCTGTTAACAATGACTTTCTTCTTGCCACTCTTCCATAGAGGCCAACTTTGCACAGTGCATGACTAATAGTTATCCTATGGACAGAGTCTCCCACCTGAGCTGTAGATCTCTGCAGCTCGTCCAGAGTCACCATGGGCCTCTTGACTGCATTTCTGATCAGCGCTCTCCTTGTTCGGCCTGTGAGTTTAGGTGGATGGCCTTGTCTTGGTAGGTTTACCGTTGTGCCATACTCCTTCCATTTCTGAATGATCGCTTGAACAGTGCTCCGTGGGATGTTCAAGGCTTTGGAAATCTTTTTGTAGCCTAAGCCTGCTTTAAATTTCTCAATAACTTGATCCCTGACCTGTCTTGTGTGTTCTTTGGACTTCACAGTGTTGTTGCTTCCAATATTCTCTTAGACAACCTCTGAGGCCCTCACAGAGCAGCTGTATTTGTACTGACATTAGATGACACACAGGTGCACTCTATTTAGTCATTAGCACTCATTAGGCAATGTCTATAGGCAACTGACTGCACTCAGATCAAAGGGGGCCGAATATGCACACCCCACTTTGCAGTTATTTATTTGTAAATAATGTTTGGAATCATGTATGATTTGCGTTCCACTTCTCATGTGTACAGCACTTTGTGTTGGTCTTTCATGTGGAATTCCAATAAAATTGATTCATGTTTGTGGCAGTAATATGACAAAATGTGGAAAACTTCAAGGGGGCCAAATACTTATGCAACCCACTGTATTTACAGCTATATTAATCTATGGGGATAAAAGTGACTATATGTAGCTAAGGAAATAATACATATTATTAATTCTTACTTTGAAATGCCTCAGTAAAAGGCAAAACCTACTCTGCCAATGATAAGCAAGCCTGGGCACTACTTTATGGATTCTTGATTCTGCTTGGGAAATAGTGTTTAACTTTTATGTTCTTTGACAATCACGGTTTTTTTTTTTTCATCTAAATTAGGCTGGTCCTGTGGGCCACTACTATTGTAACAATACATTTCAGTGTGATAAAAATGAATTAACTAAATATAGCATGAGTAAGTATGTAGTTCACGCACACATTTTTTATTTGCATACTTTGCAGAATAATGTTGCAAAACAGCTAATTTTCCCCCCAAACCAGTTTCTCTAAATATTTCCTGGAAACCGTACAACGATTTACCGCAAAAAAACTCTATTATTAGCATAAAAATTTCAAATTTGTGAAGAATTGTTGGTCTAAGTATACCTTGAAATTCCAGCTTATCACCTGATGTGTAATAATGAACTAAAGCAAAACATTTCATCTGAAGACAATAAAAAAAAAATCCCCTGCCTTCAGTAGTTGAACAGTACAACAATAGTAGTGGAGCCTAGCTAGGGCATTGTAGTATAAAATCATTTCATCATTAATCGGTATGGATGAGAGGTAGCTTTTGGAAAACTTGATTTTGCAGTGAAATGCCCACAAAAATGGCTGATATTTTGGTGCTCTTACCCCATTAACATCAGTGCATTTGCCGAATTATAGTAAAAGCAGAAATTTAGTAGAGATTTGAGCACTTCAACTTACATTTGCACAAGGCAGGAAGGAACCATTTCCATTGAGACTATTTATAAGGCAGTAAAATGCAAAAAGCTTACTCTTGCTATAAAGTAGAATTTTTGTTTTCATTTTGTTCCATCAAAAGAGCATAAAGGAGTATCTTAAGATGTTATTTGGAGTATGCTGTATGCCTGTCCCTGACTTGGGAGGTTGATGTCATTGGGCTGGTCAATCAGAGGCTTGTACAATTCTGATGATCCACCCCTAAAGGTGCATACACACCTGTAATGGATGTTGACCATTGAGGATCAGTGCCAGATCCCCTAGGGCGACATTGACTTGAAGTCAGCTGTGTAGCTGACAATGCGTTCTCTTGCAATGCAGGGAGAGTAGTTCAGAGGGATGAAAGAGTTGCGCATGTGTGACATCACACAGCAGGTGGGGGAGCGGTGTGATCAGAGTAGTCGTCCGTTGTTCGGTTAATTTGATCTGATGGACGGATCGCTTGAGGGACGGTGGTCAGGGGCTGCCATATACATGCTTGATTATAGGCCGAAGCAGTCACTATTGGTCACCTTACCCGACTTTAGTCAAGCGTGTATACAAGCTTAAAGGTGCTCATACATCAGGCGATTTGGCAGCCGATCGACCATCCGGTTTGATTATTATGATTGGATCAGGTGAAAATTGGTTCTGCCAAGACCTTGTCTGATTGACGATGTGACCAATATGTGGCCCAAATTGTTCGCATGTATCAATTGGACATGCTGCAAGATGTAGTGCCAACTTACTCGATCAGGTGTCTGGCATTAACGGAATGCAATATTGGGACAAACCACAATTGTGACGGAGCCCCCAATGTAAAATGTCCCCCGGTGCCGCAACCACGTGGGCTGCATGTATGCAGACGGAGCCCAGAGCCAGCGAAGGACAGGTAAAGTATATTGCACTGGGAAGGGTGGGGGGGGGGGGAGTTTACATTAGAGGGGACAGTGCCTGGGATGCGAGGCGGCATCACAAGGCTGATTCTTGAGAGATTTCATGCTGAAATTAATCGAGAACCGGCCAATGGTGTATGAGCAGCCAACAGATATCTCTCCGATCAGATTCGATCAGAGAGAGATCTGTCTCTTGGTCGATCTGCCCATACATCAGCATCCAGTGGCCAGAGATTTGGTGATGGGCCTTGAGCACTGATGACAAAGTTAGTATCAGTTAGAGGTATTGGTTAGGTCTTGCTGTAAGTAAGGAGGGTTAGTATCAGGGGATAGGGATTTGAAAGGATACCTCATATTAAAAGGGATAACATTATAAGGAAGGATCGGATATGCATCAGGAATGGGTTATTGTTAAAGCGGCATATAACCCAGCATTTCAACTTTGCTCTAAAACATTATTCACAGCATATTATATACAACCAGCATTTTTTTTTACTAGACCAGCATTGGAAGTGTTACACACACAGCTTTAAAGTTCCGTGGAGAGAAATGGAGACGCATCCGAAGTTTAGATAGATACATTTAAGTAAACACAATGTAACAAGTGAGGAATGTGACTCACTCTCTCTCTGTGTCCGGGAGTTCCTGCACAGTCAGAGTGTGTGTCAAACTCACCACTTGTTACATTGTGTTTACTTAAATGTATCTATCTAAACTTCGGATGCATCTGCATTTCTCTCCACGGAACTTTAAAGTTCTGTGTGTAACCCTTCCAATGCTGGTCTAGTAAAAAAAAATGCTGGTTGCACATAATATGCTGTAAATAATGTTTTAGAGCAAAGTTGAAATGCTGGCTTATATTCCGCTTTAAAGGGAACTGTATTTGGACTATAAGACGCAGTGACCTTCCCCCCCCCCCCCCCGCCCCCCCCCCCACACACACACACACTTTTGGTGGAGAAAAAGTGGGTTTTATAGTCCAAAAAATAAAAAAAATACAGTAATTATTTTTTTCGTCATTATTGTTTTCTTTATTGACCTTGAATAGATGTATTTTTAAACATTTTTATTGACAATTTTATCAGAGAAAATGTATATACAGTAAAACATTTGTGTATGTTATTTATGTATACAGAGGTATAGTGGGTATGTAATAAATACCTTGGTACATAATACAGAGTTGGTAGATAATATATGTCACAGTTCTTAAAATATTGTAGAATACAATGTGCAGCAGGTTATAAAAGGCAAAAGGGATAGAACTTTGCCCTTCTGAGATTAGTCTATCACATTCTTCACATGCAAAGTAGCAGCATCACCAGGGCTTAACAATTGAGGACTACAGCTATTGCCTAGAGCAGGGGCGTCAAACTCAATCACATAAGGTGCCAAAATCAGAAACATGGTCTTAGTTGCAGACCACATTGTGTATTTAAATTTAATTGGGGAGCTCCAGTGGGCACCCTTAGAAATTGAGTTACATGTGTATTGTGGGATACCCAAGTCAGTGTCTTGCTTAAAAAGAATGCAATGCTCTTTACAATGATTCAAACAATGATGCAAATTTGAAGGTCGTGAGCCACATAGAATGGTGTGTGGGGCCAGATCTGGCCCGCGGGCCTTGTGTTCAACACGTGTGGCCTAGAGCATCACAATGGGCAGGAATCGCATAGTAAATCTGTCACTGCAGCCACACATGCATCCTTGATTGTGCACATGTGCAGGCTTTGTTTAGCAAATTAGCAATGCATTGTTTTCCTTGACTGCAGTTCTCTGTAGTTTTAGTAAATCAGGCACTACACCTTATATTGGCTTAATAACCATTTTGAGGGGGGGGGGGGGGGAGATAAATTCTTATGTAGGAAAGGGAGAACGGCATGAATTTAATTCAGCTTTTGTTTAGCTTTTAATTTTCAGGAATTGGATATTTGGTTGGTTTGTTCCCCAGTGCATTTTTTATCAGATACAGCAGATGAAGGTTTCTTGGGGTGTCATAAAAAAAGCAAGCCCGAAAACAGGACATCTTACCAATGGATAATAACCAAGAACTATTTTTCCACAAAATAGCTCTCCAAAAACATAAGATACATGTAAAACAACCTCATAGCTAATACAACAAATCCAAATGCTGTTCTCTCTACACTATATAATTAGCCTAGCAAAAAAGGTCATATGAATATAGAAAATGGAACAAAAGCCAATATATAAATGCCACACGCAAACAACAACTACTCACATCAAAGATGTAGTATGTGCAAAATTCACCCATCAAACCTATGGTGACGTCAAGTATTCAGTTATATGTTAAGCAAGGTTGATAGGCACTCCAATGAGGGTAAAGGTGTGCCCAGCTGATATGGTGCTGTAGTCCAGCAGCACCCCAAACAAGAAAAGCAGAAATCAGCAGCACCACGTAGATGTATTTAAAGCTCTTTATTGCACGATGAAGCCCAGGGACAGCGACAGATGCTGTTTCAGAGAGAACTCCTTACTCAAGCTGTATAGGCTCACTCAAAAAAAAAAAAAAAGTGAATTTGTGTGAGCCTATACAGCTTGAGGAAGGAGTTCTCTCCGAAACAGCGTCTGTCGCTGTCCCTGGGCTTCATCTCTTTTATGCAATAAAGAGCTTTAAATACATCTACGTGGCGCTGCTGATCTCTGTTTTTCAGTATTCAGTTATATGCTGAGGAATCCCTATTATTTAATTCTTCTGTGAAGGATTGCACATTTGATATGTATACACAGCTTTATTCTCTTCACATTTAATAATCAATACCCTTGTGGATTTTGTTCTTTAAGGGTGAGGCATTAATGGGCAATAATAAATGTCCTTTCCTAACGGAGCTCTCGGTACCTGCCTCTGTACAGTGCACAGTCATAGTCAGGTGACCCGGAGAACATGAACACTAAGAACCGTCCCTGCTCTAATTATTCTGTCTGCAGACAAGCTGTAATGCTTGGCTTTGGCAATATACAACACACGTAATGGTGAATACCTGTCACCTGTGCAGACACACTTTGTGTATATTCAGATGTTCTGACATTAAGCTGGCGGATAGCTGATAAGAGTACACCGTACAATACTGGACTCTTCTATAAAGTTGCACCACACTAGTAAAAAAGGGAACAAAATCAATATTGGTTGTAAAGGGGCAATAATAAAAGCAAATCGATCATGACCAAGACAGTTTTTCATATACAGTCACAATCGGGCATAACTAGAAATCACTGGGCCCCCTTGTGGAGCTTTGGATGGGGCCCCCTCCCTCGCTTTCTGCACAGGTAAACTGAGAACCAATGTTATTCAACTGGCTAGTGCACACTTGAATGTGTTTTCCCCATGCAGATAAAATCATACAGCAGTGAAGCACTGCACACATTTTCTCTATCAATTACATTAGCTTCTGTGATAGAGCGTGCATGTTCTCACACATACAGATGGAGTGCAGAAAACACACACAGAACACTGGCAGATGAGTGCTCCCAGCCTCAGCTTATTACACTCGCTGTCCATCTCTGAAGGAGCAGGGTTTTCTAGACTCTGGTAAGAATGTCATACCTCCCGACTTATTGAGATAAGAAAGAGGGACACTTAAGCCACACCCCTGACACAACCCTAATCACGCCCATGCCATGCCACACCACCAGTCACACATACTATAAAGATTTCATAAGAAAAATGTGTTATTTATAATACAAACCACACTCTTCCTTAATATCCTTGTTAATTTTCCTTCATATTTTTGAAAATAAGAAATATATCAATTTAAAGGATGGCAATAAAGTTTAGAGTCAAGTAAACACATTTTTTTGTAGAAAAACACATATATTTACACAGATCTGTATGTCAGTCTTGAAAGAAAGAAACATTAGTTAGAAAGAGGGATGGGGAGAGAGTTCCCAAAGAGAGGGACAGTTGGGATCTTTGGAATGTACAGGTTATTTTGTGCAGCAAGGAGGGATTTCACTAAGCAAATCATTTTGTTAACTTTTTTTTTAATCATTTTTATTTAGTCAGAGAAAGCCTTACAATTTTTGACATAATAATCCACAATCATAGTAGAACAATAAAAGTGACAAAATAATTCAAGAGAATTCATTTCTGACTTTCCATTTTTTGTAGTATTTATCAGAGCAGAATGAAATAGCCACCAAATGCTGTAGACATCTCCATAATGGTGCCTATACACGGTACAATTAAAACGGTTGATTTTACCATTTATTTTAAAGAAACCTTTTTATTTCATCAAGAAATACGAATGATTATCCCGTATTTTCAATAAAAATCTGATTGGACATGTTGGAAAATCTTTTATATTTGATCTAAAGGAATAATCAAACAAAATTATGTAATCGCAAACAAATGAAAACACATTGTCACATTGCTGCCACAAACATGAATCAATTTTATTGGAATTCCACGTGAAAGACCAATACAAAGTGGTGTACACGTGAGAAGTGGAACGAAAATCATACATGATTCCAAACAATTTTTACAAATCAATAACTGCAAAGTGGGGTGTGCATAATTATTCAGCCCCCTGAGTCAATACTTTGTAGAACCACCTTTTGCTGCAATTACAGTTGCCTGTCTTTTAGGAGATGTCTCTACCAGCTTTGCACATCTAGAGACTGAAATCCTTGCCCATTCTTCTTTGCAAAACAGCTCCAGCTCAGTCAAATTAGATGGACAGCGTTTGTGAACAGCAGTTTTCAGATCTTGCCACAGATTCTCGATTGGATTTAGATCTGGACTTTAAAGGGACTCCGAGCAGTGCAGAAACTATGGAAAGATGCACATCATTTTAAAGCTCTCTTTCTCCTCTTTCCAATGATATATAAACCACCACCCTACGCCTTTTAGTTTTCGCTATTTTCGCGATTGAATTTGCCGCGGCCGCGATTTCGATCGCGAAAATAGAGAAAACTAAAAGGTGTAGGGCGACGATTTAGGTGTCGTCAGAAAGAGGAGAAAGAGAGCTTTAAAATGATATCCATCTTTCCATAGTTATATTGTATTACACAGGGCGACTTTTTGTCAAAGTCAGCAGCTGCATTCAGCAGAATGGAGCTGCCGACACTGGGGAAAGTGTCGTCCTCTGTAATACAATATAACTATGGCTTGATGGATATCATTTTAAAGCTCTCTTTCTCCTCTTTCTGACGACACCTAAATCGTTGCCCTACACCTTTTAGTTTTCTCTATTTTCGCGATCGAAATCGCGGCCGCGGCAATTTCAATCGCGAAAATAGCGAAAACTAAAAGACGTAGGGTGGTGGTTTATATATCATTGGAAAGAGGAGAAAGAGAGCTTTAAAATGATGTGCATCTTTCCATAGTTTCTGCACTGCTCGGAGTCCCTTTAACTGGGCTATTCTAACACATAGATATGTTTTGTTTTAAACCATTCCATTGTTGCCCTGGCTTTATGTTTAGGGTAGTTGTCCTGCTGGAAGGTGAACCTCCGCCCCAGTCTCAAGTCTTTTGCAGAATCCAAGAGGTTTTCTTCCAAGATTGCCCTGTATTTGGCTCCATTCATCTTCCCATTAACTCTGACCTGCTTTCCTGTCCCTGCTGAAGAGAAGCACCCCCAGAGCATGATGCTGCCACCACCATATTTGACAGTCGGGATGGTGTGTTCTGAGTGATGTGCAGTGTTAGTTTTCCGCCACACATAGCGTTTTGCATTTTGGCCAAAAAGTTCCATTAGGTCTCATCCGACCAGAGCACCTTGTTCCACATGTCTGCTGTGTCCCCCACATTGCTTGTGACAAACTGCAAACGGGACTTCTTATGCTTTTCTGTTAACAATGGCTTTCTTCTTGTCTCTCTTCCATAACAGCCAACTTTGTACAGTGCACAACTAATAGTTGTCCTACGGACAGAGTCTCCCACCTGAGCTGTAGCTCTCTGGAGCTCGTCCAGAGTCACCATGGGCCTCTTGACTGCATTTCTGATCAGCGCTCTCCTTGTTCGGCCTGTGAGTTTAGGTGGACGACCTTGTCTTGGTAGGTTTACAGTTGTGCCATACTCCTTCCATTTCTGAATAATCGCTTGAACAGTGCTCCGTGGGATGTTCAAGGCTTTGGAAATCTCTTTGTAGCCTAAGCCTGCTTTAAATTTCTCAGTAACTTTATCCATGACCTGTCTGCTGTGTTCTTTAGACTTCATGGTGTTGTTGCTCCCAAGATTCTCTTAGACCAGGGCTTTTCAATCTTTTCACTAATTGTACCACTTTTTATCACCTGAAAATGTACAAGTACCACCCGTGTGCCTGCGCAGTAGAGCGCACCCAATCATGCTCGGCTGTTTCCACCAGAATTCAAGCTACTGCGTATGCGGGTATGCTGACAAGGAGTTCTTTGGGTGTCCTATCACTGGATCCCCTCTACTGTGGAGGAATGGGGAAGCCCCTTTAGCCCCCAAGGTCCTCACTGTGCTGCCCTGCAGAATAGTTCAGACCTCAGATCAGCAGTAACCCGACTGACACTATGGACCATTTACCTGGCTGTCTCTTCATCACTGATCTGAGGTCTGAAGTATGCCACAGGGCAGCACAGGGATGAGCGAGCATGGGGGAGCTAAACTTTGTGGAGGCAAGATGGGACCAGGACAAGTGGCAGGCAAACCTGAGGTGTACCACCTGGCCAACAGCAAAGTACCACTGGTGGTACGCGTACCACAGGTTGAAAAGCCCTGTCTTAGACAACCTCTGAGGCCATCACAGAGCAGCTGTATTTGCACTGAGATTAGATTACACACAGGTGCACTCTATTTAGTCATTAGCACTCATCGGGTAATGTCTATGGACAACTGACTGCACTCAGACCAAAGGGGGCTGAATAATTACGCACACCCCACTTTGCAGTTATTTATTTGTAAAAAAAAGTTTGGAATGATGTATGATTTTCGATCCACTTCTCACATATACACCACTTTGTATTGGTCTTTCACATGGAATTTCAATAAAATTGATTTATTTTGTGGCAGTAATGTGACAAAATGTGGAAAACTTCAAGGGGGCCGAATACTTTTGCAAACCACTGTATGGGCACCATAAAGATGGCCATTGATAGAACGATTCTTCAGATGATTTATTCTCCAATTTGATCGATTGATCCATTTTTTCGGATCAATACCACTAATCACAATGAATTGGATAGCAGCTTTACTTCTGTTCAGAAATGGGTTAAGGTGAAATGGGGTCCTAGGCAAGGTTTTTGGGGCCCCCTTATGGTCCTTTTGGATAGCTGAAGTGGAGAGAGGTCGGAAAAGGTGGCAGGTGGACCCCTTGACACCCACCAGGCCCCAAGCACCTGCTTAGGTTGCCTGGTGGATAATCCTGCTCTGCTTCTGTTAGTGGGCCCAAATGATCGACATTACAATCAAATTAGAGAATCTAATCATATCATTGGCGGTGACCTAAAGTGAGTCAGGTGAGATGTTAAGCTATCTTTGGCCCAAATGCTAACAACCAAAAAAACAACTATCCTTTTGATACAAGAAGAGCGGCATATCAAAGAAATGGGGGAAACTCTGCCACCTTCCCTCCCTACAGGGCCGGCATTTGCTATGAGCGACCGGAGCGGTCGCTCAGGGCGCCGTGCTCTGAAGGGCGCATGCGCCCTGTCGCCCCATGCCACCCCGCTCTCTCCCTGCGTCCTCTCCGTGTGTAATTAGAGCAGGTCTACAAGAACATGGTCGCCGATGTCCGCAAATGCGGACAATTGGCGACCATTTTCTTGTAGCCTTGCTCTAACTACAGATGGAGCGGAGGCGGGGAGAGAAGAGCAACGTCGCCGTTGGAGTGTGGAAGTCGGGTGAGTCAGTCTCTGCCTGGCCCGGCCCACAGCCGCAGAAGGGGGGGATTGACTGGGGGCACTCTACCTATGCTGGGGGCGCACTACCTACACTGGGGGCGCACTACCTACGCTGGGGGCATACTACCTACGCTGGGGGCACACTACCTATGCTGGGGGCACACTACCTACGCTGGGGGCACACTACCTACACTGGGTGCATACTACCTACGCTGGGGCACACTACCTACACTGGGGGCATACTACCTACACTGGGGGCAACTATACTACCTACACTGGGGGCAACTATACTACCTACACTGGGGGCAGCTATGCTACCTATATGGGGCAACTATACTACCTACACTGGGGCAGTTATACTACTACACTGGGGGAAACTATGCTACTACACTGGGGGCAACTATGCTACTAAACTGGGGGCAACTATACTACCTACACTGGGGGCAACTATACTACCTATATGGAGCAACTATACTACCTACACTGGGGGCAAATATGCTACTTACACTGGGGGCAACTATACTAGCTACCTATACTGGGGCAACTATACTACCTATACTGAGAACTACTATACTAGCTACCTTTACTGCGGCAACTATACTACCTATGCTTGGCTACCTACACTGAGGGCACCTACGCATGAGATGCTGAGGGCACCTATACCTGGCTACCTACCTATACTGAGTCTGAGGGCCATTTATTGGGGAGGGACGCACCACAGCTATAACAAGCATTGCAAATTGTTGGTGCTATATAAGGGCCTGTGTGTGCGTGCGTATGTGTGATCGCGCACAAAGACGATTGGGGGGGGGGGGGGTGCACCAAAATCTGGTTTCGCTCAGAGTGCAGTGAAACCTAAGGCCGGCCCTGCCTCCTTATAATACTCACCATAACTAAACCAATAAGCTTGGAATTGATACCTTTGGAGGCTATCAACATGCCTCTGAGTACCACCCCACAGCTGCCTCAGAAACTTTGTACTGTATATGCTCCACCTGTACAATATGTGTAATGTGCCTTTTATGTACAGTACATATGATCATCAAATATAAAACTGCTGCATATTTTTGCTCTCCACATGCTGTGCTTATTTACAAATAGTACCACTATTCTATCACACTACAGCCTTAGAAGAGTCCTGGTCTAGTTCACCAAGATATAAAGATACGGTAAGTACTTACATTAAAATTTAAAATATAAAATCATACAAATGCCCTTCAATCCATTGTACACTGAAAAAAATGTCCAACCTTTTTATAGACAACACATCCATTGTATCTTACTTATTGGGTTACATATTCATTCATGTTTGCACACCTTCTAGTTTTTTGGATGTCTGGAACACAATTGGTTGAAAATAGCTACAGACCCCTTTTCACATCTTAGTTGTGCCTAGTGCTCAGAGAACAGGTTCTGCTGAAGTACTCTGCGCTGTGCCTTTCACCTACATATGTAGTCACTTAGCCTGTTTCACAAGTCTTTCTATGAAACTCCAGACTGTGTCAAATTTCCACCTTTTGTGTAGCTTGACCCTAACCTTGGCCTTGCCTTGCTTACAAGGCTTCCTTCTAGAAATGTGTTTGTGTATGTCACTATAGAGCCCACTTACATTTACTGGTGGGTGTCATGGATGACTGCAAGACAATGGAGAGTCACTGATTGTGACTCTTGTTTATGCCATAGTTATAATTACTCATTGTGAACAGTCACACAAATGAATCATTATAGTAAGCACTGGGTAGACCAGTTGGACATTGTTTGCAGTATTATTTAATGCAATTTATTAACTCTTCATAGATTATTGTTTTTGGATTTTATGCCCCAGGCTGAGGACTGCAGTAATTGTTAGCAAATCATAGCCATGATGCTTTAGAAAACATGGATTTCGTCAAGAAAAAATATGAATAATTAATTTACTAGGGCCATTTTCCACTGAGGAATGTGATTGTGCTGCAATTACGAATCTCTCTATTTCCGCTACGGTGGCTCCGCTGCGATCTGATACACGGCACGATTGTGTTGTGTTTGCAATTTGCGATGGGAGAAAAAAAAATTGGGAAAGAAAATAATGTAAATTGCAGGGTGGTGATAAAATCCCATAGCAGCATAATGTTCCTGTGCTTCTGCACTTTGCATAGGAGGGAAAGCACACATAAAATGCAACAGGATGACAATTGCAATCAGGAAAAAATCGTGTCATACGCGCATCACACTAATGGAAATGTTCGCCGCGGATTCCATTCGTTTTTAAGAACCTAGCATTTTGTGATCCGCAAGTGGATCACAAAATGCTATTGGTGGAAAATGGCCCTAATTCACACTTCTAATTCACCATTTAAGCTATTGGTTTTAGGCTGCCATGAGAAAAAGGCTGGTGAGCATGCAGCCCTCAGTTTCTCTCCTTTCAGTATGGAGGTGAGCAGTACTCTGTAAAGAAGGGAGAAATCTTCCCTTCCTTGCAAAGCACCCTTGTCCTTATTCTGCAGGACAAGGGACTCTTCTCCACCTTATGAAACTGCTATCCCCACTCAGATGATTAAGTAATAGAGGTCATTTTCTGATATATTAAAAAAAATAAAGCATAAAAAAACAAAAACACACCATGATTTTTTCACAAAAACATGGTTTAAAAATAACTTGTATTATAAAACATTTTGTTTAATATTTTATCCAGACTCAAGAGCCCAAAGCATGCAGCAAGTCACAGGGGCCCCCGAGTATATTTACATTTTCTGCGGAGGACTGCAGGCGGATTTCAATTGATCTATTTTTTTTTTATATATATTTCGACTACAGAATTCCCAGTCAGTTGGCATCAGGTTGTGAGTGAGCAGACAGATGAGTTGACAGTTCTTTTATCAAGAAAGGAAAATATAGGCAAAGATGAACACGTGTAGAAAAAAAAATGAATATTTGCAAAGTAGATGTAGATTACTTCCAATCGATCTGCACACCAGGTAATTTCAGAACCTAACCCTAAACCTCCTCCCCCGGTGGTGCCTAACCCTAAAACTCCTCTTGAGGTGCCTAACCCTAAGACCCCTGTGGTGGTGCCTAACACTAAGACCCTCTCTGGTAATGCCTAACCCTAAGACCCCCCTGGTGTTGCCTAACCCCAAACCCCCCCTGGTGTTGCCTAACCCTAACCCCCCCGTTGGTGCCTAACCCTAAAACCCCCCTGGTGGTGTCTAACCCTTAGACCCCCCCTGGTGGTGTCTAACCCTTAGACCCCCCTGGTGGTGCCTAATCCTAAAACCCTCCTGGTGGTGCCTAACCGTAAGACCCCCCCTGGTGGTGCCTAAACCTTAAAACTCCCCTACTACTGCCTAACCCTAAAACTCCCATATCCTTTATCAAATTATTTTTTAACCACTTAATGCTGACTTATAAAAATGTCCTGCTAGAGCCTCTTAACCTCCTTAGCGGTAACCCCATGCTGGACTCGGGGTAAGCCGCTGCGGAGGATTTCTCAGGCCCCGCTGGGCCGATTTGCATAATTTCTTTTTTATACACGCAGCTAGCACTTTGCTAGCTGCGTGTTACCTACGATCGCCGCCGCTCCACGCCGATTCGCCACTACCCGCCACGTTAGAGGGTGCCCCCCCGAGACCCTGTGCGCTGCCTGGCCAATCAATGCCAGGCAGCGCTGAGGGGTGGATTGGGACTCCCTCTAAAGTCACGACGTCGATGAAGTCATCGCGCCTGTCGCCATGGCGATGGGGAAGCCCTAAAGGAAATCCCGTTCAAAACGGGATTTCCTGATGTGCCTGATCGCCGGAGGCGATCGGAGGGGGGGGGGGGGGGGGATGCCGCTGCTCCAAAAAAATTAAAAATAGTGCTGCGCTGCCACCCTGGCGGATTTAATTGACCGCCAGGGAGGTTAATGGCTCCAGGACGTTTTATAAGTCAGACAGTGCTGCTGCCGCTGTGCGCGTGCACGTGCACACGCACATGCGTGCTCCCACACGTGCACATGCATTCCCTTGCACGTGCACGTGAAAATAGTGAAAAAAA
The DNA here is from genome assembly GCF_040937935.1 of Hyperolius riggenbachi. Lineage (NCBI taxonomy): Eukaryota > Metazoa > Chordata > Amphibia > Anura > Hyperoliidae > Hyperolius > Hyperolius riggenbachi. The sequence continues at coordinate 317,920,400 of NC_090647.1, read as the reverse complement.
AAACCACCAAAGAAAAAATACACCTTTATTTCCAAATTATATATTGTCACCATACTTTGTACTAGGGACATAATTAAAACCAGGACAAATAAGCAGATAAAATGTGTGGGTTTTATGTACAGTAGCAGTGTTTATATTAAAACTATAGGGGATGAAATTGGAGAAATAGTGTATTTTTTCATTTTTTCCTTGTATTTCCCTTTAAAATGCATAGAAAATAAAGTAATCACTGAAAACAAATATCAACCCCAAAAAGCCCAATTGGTGGTGAAAAAAACAAGATATAGATCGTTTCATTGCGATTAGTAGTGATTAAGCTATTGGCAAATGAATGGGATGAGCACGGAAAGGTGAAAATCGCTCTTGTCCGTTAGGGTAAAAACCGCCTTGGGGTGAAGTGGATAAATAATCTATTTAGTTATTTGAGGAGTATTTGTATTTTCCAGATAATATCGTTTTAGTTATCAAACTTTACTAAACCTTAAAACTCCCGTAGTAGTGCTTAACCCTGAAACTCCCATACCATTTATCAAATTATTTTTTAAATCAATATGTTTAGTTATATGGGGATTATTTGTAATTTCCAGATAATATAATTTGTTATTAAACTTAAACTAGGTAGATAGAAACGATCACTATGGTAAGTATGTTTGTAAACGTTATTATTCACCGGGCACCCAAATTTCCCATTGAGCGCCCATTAAATGAAATTTAACATGAGTTAATCGCGGCGCCCTTTTTGTCCACTTGACTCATGCGCCCAAATTTCCTGCTTCCAGCATGTATATCCATCTGACAACCAAAGAAATGTTTTGGGACCACAGATGGTCTCCTTTATCAAGGAACACAGTGGAATGGTCTTCAGGATTTATTGAATTTGACTGTTTTCTGGTCCAGCACCCACATGTAATACTGATGGATATACATGTAATACTCTTTGCATAATCTAGATGTGTATTAGACAAGACACAGAACATTTATACTTTTCTCCTGGAAGACATAACGCGCTAAAGCTGCAGTCCCTAGAGTGTGCTTAGTAGGCGTGCATGAAAAAAGGGCGCCAGGAAAAAAGGGCCCGGCTGGATATCTAAATGGCGCTGGTGGATAACAAAATCTTAATAACGATAACGATCGTTGTCAAACTTGGTTAAGGATAAATACAGTTTTTAAACCAGACGGGCGTAATAACGAAAAGATATTTACGTAATTCAACAAGACAGCTTAACCCAACCCTACTCTCACACAGAACTCTCCCCTGGTGGTGCCTAACCCTAACCACCCCCAGGTGGTGCCTAACCTTTACCCTCCCAGTGGTGCCTAACTCTAACCACCCCCCCTGGTGTTGCCTTAAACTAACTGCCGCCTGGGTGGTGGCTAACCCTAACCATCACCCCGTGGTGCCTAACCCTAACCCTCCCGGTCGTGCCTAACCCTAACCACCCCCCTGGGGGTGCCTAACCCTAACCATTCCCGCTGCAGAAACACCCTTTTACACATAGAATTGATAATATCTTTGATAACGTAAAATCTGTACATACAAACAAAATAATATGACAAAAACTATAACATTGCAAGCTTCTAAAACGATAGCATACTTCAAAAACTGTAATTTTATAATGTTGTTAACTGTATTTATCAATATTTATCTGCTTTTTTCGCCGTATCAACGATAATTGCATTGGAGTCTATGGCGGCACCCTTTTCGTCCACCCTCAGCTGGCGCCATTTTTTCCTGCTCCCCTCAGTAGGCAGTAGCAGTGTTAGAGAGTCCTCCCCGAGGTCTCCTTATGGAATATGTACTGGCTTACTGAACAGGAAAAGCCAAGATTCGAAACCTGGCCTCCTGTGTGAGAGGTAGAGTCCTGGACACTATTAGGAAACTAAATTTGAATATAATGTTTCTAAAAACAAGTACTGTATGTGTGTTTTATTTCATTAAAATATTTTTACTTGCTTGGGGGCAGAAAATGTCCTTTTTCGTATTCACTTGGGTGGGGTTGGTAATCTGGTTATTCTCATTTTAAAGAACAACTATCAACTATCTGTAAAACCCAATTTCCTATAGAGCTTTTACCTAGCAACATTAAAATGCTTTTCAGAGGTCTCTCAGCACAGCCTAAGTGAAAAAAAAATAGCTTTGTTTATCCAGCTGAATGTAACAATTGTGTCGGCATCGGGGGGAGTCAACAGCAGAAGAGTGCGACACTTGTGAAAAAAAGTCTTTAAGAAGCATAGGAACAAAGAAAATGTGAGAAGAAAGAGGGGAAAAGGGAGATCCTGGAACCTTTTTATTAACCCACCAGTGGTCCCAATTCACATTTCACTCAAAGTAATTTGGATACCAGAGTACCTAAGCAGCTCGGGGTGACCCAAAACCACTAGGAAAGTATAGGGGACTAAAAGAGACTGAAAAGCCCTCCTACTAAAAAGCAATGCTTAGTGCGATTTGCCTTCTTAAAACAGAAGTTATTTGCTATAATTCAGCTTTAAGTAAACATATGTGGTTACCCACAATGCATTGCTACTGAATATGCAAATTATCTCTTTATTCCCAGTGGCGTAGTGGTTAGCTCTCTCGCCTTGCAGCGCTTGGTCCCGGTTCGAATCCCAGCCAGGTCAACATCTGTAAGGAGTTTGTATGTTCTCCCCGTGTCTGCATGGGTTTCCTCCAGGCACTCTGGTTTCCTTCCACATCACCAAAACATACAGATAAGTTTATTGGCTTCCCCCTAAATTGGCCCTAGACTATTATACCTACACTACATGATACATGCATAAAACTTGTGACTATGGTAGGGAGTAGGGACTAGATTGTGAGCCCCTCTGAGGGACAGTTAGTAACAAGACAATATACTCTGTACAGCGCTGCGTAATATGTCGGTGCTATATAAATACTTAAAATAAAATAAATAAATAAAATGCCCCTGAAGCCAGGCTTACATCCAGAACTGCTAGTGTATAGCAAGCCTATAGCTTTACATTTATAGAGCTACACAAACCCCACATGCAGATAGCCTGTTTCTTAACCATTTGCGGACCGAGGTGATAGAGATCTACGCCCTGTTTTGATGGGCTCCTGGCTGGCAGGGCGTAGATCTCTATCACCGGCGCCGCCGCTCCCCGCCGCGATCGTGCGCACCGAACCGGCTGCACTTAACTGTCTTATGACAGCTAAGGCTTCTGGGTATCGGCAGGAGCCGTCACTGATTGGCTCCCTGCCGTGTGATCGCTGTGAGCCAATCACAGCGATCACCCTCCGAAAGGCAACATAGTTGCCGTTCCGCCTCCCTCTCCCTGTCACTGTGTGGATCTTGTGTGACAGGGAGAGACGCACAGCCTGCAGCCGTGACAGGCTGTGCGATTTAAAAAAAAACAAAACATTTTTTTATCCCGATCTCCCCCCCATGTATCCCTTGATCCCCTCCCAACCACCTATATATAGATATATATATATAAATACAGAGGGGCTGCAGCACACAACAGGAAAACAGTGACAGGGGCTCTTGGTTACGCTTTAACGCGCTTAAGCTCACCAACTGCGCCAAAGTGTCCCCAATCTGGTGAGTCCTACTCTAACCAGGCAAAAATGCTAGTTTTAATCAGCGTTCTAGTGGGAACCATACCAAAAGCCCAAGGGTCAACTAAATGGCAGAAATGAAATTAAAAACACCTCACCTTCTACTAGCTACTAACTGAACTATGAGCACCGCTCATTTATATGCTTAACTGTGCTAGAGGTGGGCGTGGTCATGCAGGCTCACAGGGGAAAGTATGGTTCCCACTAGAACGCTGATTAAAACTAGCATTTTTGCCTGGTTAGAGTAGGACTCACCAGATTGGGGACACTTTGGCGCAGTTGGTGAGCTTAAGCGCGTTAAAGCGTAACCAAGAGCCCCTGTCACTGTTTTCCTGTTGTGTGCTGCAGCCCCTCTGTATTTATATATTTCTTATGGAGTCTGGGGACCTCCAGCGCTGCGTGCATGCTTTGCATAGAATTGCATATAAAAAAAATTGGTTTGTGCTGCTTACCCCTTGGTAATTTATTTATAACTTTCCCCTGTGAGCCTGCATGACCACGCCCACCTCTAGCACAGTTAAGCATATAAATGAGCGGTGCTCATAGTTCAGTTAGTAGCTAGTAGAAGGTGAGGTGTTTTTAATTTCATTTCTGCCATTTAGTTGACCCTTGGGCTTTTGGTATGGTTCCCACTAGAACGCTGATTAAAACTAGCATTTTTGCCTGGTTAGAGTAGGACTCACCAGATTGGGGACACTTTGGCGCAGTTGGTGAGCTTAAGCGCGTTAAAGCGTAACCAAGAGCCCCTGTCACTGTTTTCCTGTTGTGTGCTGCAGCCCCTCTGTATTTATATATTTCTTATGGAGTCTGGGGACCTCCAGCGCTGCGTGCATGCTTTGCATAGAATTGCATATAAAAAAAATTAGTTTGTGCTGCTTACCCCTTGGTAATTTATTTATAACTTTCCCCTGTGAGCCTGCATGACCACGCCCACCTCTAGCACAGTTAAGCATATAAATGAGCGGTGCTCATAGTTCAGTTAGTAGCTAGTAGAAGGTGAAGTGTTTTTAATTTCATTTCTGCCATTTAGTTGACCCTTGGGCTTTTGGTATGGTTCCCACTAGAACGCTGATTAAAACTAGCATTTTTGCCTGGTTAGAGTAGGACTCACCAGATTGGGGACACTTTGGCGCAGTTGGTGAGCTTAAGCGCGTTAAAGCGTAACCAAGAGCCCCTGTCACTGTTTTCCTGTTGTGTGCTGCAGCCCCTCTGTATTTATATATTTCTTATGGAGTCTGGGGACCTCCAGCGCTGCGTGCATGCTTTGCATAGAATTGCATATAAAAAAAATTGGTTTGTGCTGCTTACCCCTTGGTAATTTATAGATATATATATATATATAGATAGATAGATAGATTTTACTGGATTGTGATTTTAACCACTTGCCGACCACCCCTACCTAGGGGCGGCGGCAAAGTGGAGCCCGCAACGACCGCAATACGCCGATCGGCGGCGGCTCGTTGCGGACTAGCTGGCCGGGGATCGCACGCTGGATTTGCCCACCCGCGACGTCAACCCGCTGGCCAATTAGCAGCGCCGGCGGGTTGTTAACCCCCGATCTGACACATGTAAAGCGGATAATACGCTTTGTAATGTATACAAAGCGTATTATACAGGCTGCCTCCTGCCCTGGTGGTCCCAGTGATCGAGGGACCACAAGGGCAGGTTGCAGCCCTCCTAGTAAGCACCCAAGCACACTGATCCTGCCCCCTGATCGCCCACTGCACCCATCAGACCCTCCCTGCCCACCCCTCAGACACCTGTTTGCACCCGATCACCCCCCTAATCACCCATTAATCACTCCCTGTCACTATCTCAACGCTATTTTTTAGATTAGGTCCTAAACTGCCCCCTGGGGGCTCCTGAACACCCCCCCCCACACACACACACCCTCATATCCTCCCTAGACCCTCCCCCCTGTGTACTGTATACATCTATTCTCCCCTATAATCACCCACTGATCACCTGTCAATCCCCCATCAATCACCCCCTGTCACCACCTGTCACTGCCACCCATCAGATCAGACTCTAACCTGCCCTTTGTGGGCACCTGATCACCCACCCACACCCTCAGATTGCGTGCAGACCCACCCTCAGATCACCTTCGAAAGTGCATTGTTTACATCTGTTCTCCCCTCTAATCATCCACTGATCACCTATTAATCACCCATCAATCACCCCGTCATCACCTGTCACTGCTACCTATCAGATCAGACACTAATCTGCCCCTTGCGGGCACCCAATCACCCGCCCACACCCTCAATTAGCCCCCCAGACCCCCTCTGATCAACTCGCCAGTGCATTGCTTGCATATATTCTCCTCTGTAATCACCTACTGATCACCTATCAATCACCCCATCACCCCCTGTCACCACCTGTCACTGCTACCCATCAGATCAGGCCCTAATATGCCCCCTGCAGGCTTCTGATCACCCGGCCAAACCCTCACCCGCCCCACCGCAGTGACAGAAATTTTTTTTTCTGATCACTGCTGGTACGACTTAATTGCCATGTCCAGGTCACGATTTGAGAACATCCGGCGCTTCCTGCACTTCAGTGCCAATACAACCTGTCATCTAAGAGGCCACCCTGCTTATGATCGGTTCCACAAAATTCGCCCCCTCATAGACCACCTGTCATCAAAATTTGCAGATGCTTATACCCCTGAACAGTCATTTTGAGGCATTTGGTTTCCAGACTACTCCTCATGGTTTTGGGCCCCTAAAATGCCAGGGCAGTATAGGAACCCCACAAGTGACCCCATTTTAGAAAGAAGACACCCCAAGGTATTCTGTTAGGTGTATGATGAGTTCATAGAAGATTTTATTTTTTGTCACAAGTTAGTGGAAAATGACACTTTGTGAAAAAAACAATAAAAATCAATCTCTGCTAACAAAAAAATGAAATCTTCTATGAACTCCCCATACTACTAACGGAATACCTTGGGGTGTCTTCTTTCTAAAATGGGGTCACTTGTAGGGTTCCTATACTGTCCTGGCATTTTAGGGGCCCTAAACCGTGAGGAGTAGTCTAGCAAATAAATGCCTCAAAATGACCTGTGAAATCCTAAAGGTACTCATAGGACTTTGGGCCCCTTAGCGCAGTTAGGGTGCAAAAAAGTGTCACACATGTGGTATCGCCGTACTCAGGAGAAGTAGTATAATGTGTTTTGAGGTGTATTTTTACACATACCCATGCTGGGTGGGAGATATATCTCTGTAAATGGACAATTGTGTGTAAAAAAATCCCAAAAAATTTCATTTACAGAGATATTTCTCCCACCCATCATGGGTATGTGTAAAAATACACCCCAAAACACATTATACTATTTCTCCTGAGTAGGTCGATACCACATGTGTGACACTTTTTTTGCAGCCTAGGTGCGCTAAGGGGCCCAAAGTCCTATGAGCACCTTTAGGCTTTACAGGGGTGCTTACAATTTAGCACCCCCCAAAATGCCGGGACAGTAAACACACCCCACAAATGACCCCATTATGGAAACTAGACACTTCAAGGTATTCAGAGAGGGGCATGGTGAGTCCGTGGCAGATTTCATTTTTTTTTGTCACCAGTTAGCAGAAATGGAAACTTTTTTTAATTTTTTTTTTGTCACAAAGTGTCATTTTCCGCTAACTTGTGACAAAAAATAAAATCTTCTATGAACTCACCATGCCTCTTAGTGAATACTTTGGGGTGTCTTCTTTCCAAAATGGGGTCATTTGGGGGGTATTTATACTATCCTGGAATTCTAGCACCTCATGAAACCTGACAGGTGCTCAGAAATGAGAGAGATGCTTCAAAATGGGAAAATTCACTTTTTGCACCATAGTTTGTAAACGCTATAACTTTTACCCAAACCAATAAATATAAACTGAATGTTTTTTTTTTTTATCAAAGACATGTAGCACAATAAATGTGGACAAAAATGTATACAGAAATTTTACTTTATTTGACAAATTTTATCACAGGAAGTTAAAAAAATCATTGTTTTGACAAAATGCATGTCTTTTTTGATGAATATAATACAAACTAAAAATCGCAGCAGCAATCAAATAGCACCAAAAGAAAGCTGTATTAGTGACAAGAAAAGGAGGTAAAATTCATTTAGATGGTAGCTTGTATGACTGAGCAATAAACCATTAAAGCCGCAGTGGTCTGAATGGAAAAAAGGCTCTGGTCCTTAAGGGGTGAAAAGACTGCAGTCCTTAAGTGGTTAAAAGACATACGAGGTGAAAATAAACTGATGAGAAAAACAATTGTATCTATCCTCTGTCTCCTAAAAATGACTTTTTTTTATCTATCCCACAGTTTAATTTTATATTTAAATCTCGTTTGAAGTATCATATTTCACTGAAGTATGTCAGAGCGCAAATCTATTAATTATTTACCCTTTTTATCTCTTTCCTGCTCTCAGAAGCCATTTACTGACAGGAAAGTGTTTTCTGACTGTAATTATCAGTGAGGGTTATGCCATAGTCTGACCCAGTCCGACCCGGGCAGAAACTGTCACTTGCATACCACTTGTTTAACATTTTAAGGCGAAAATAGAAAAAAAAAGGAACACAGCATAGTTATTTGTGTGCTTGGCACTTTACATACACATGTCTAACTCATTATGTCACATGTCACCTCGGTTGTCCTTTAAAGCTGAATTATTGCAAATACCTACATTCACACTAAGTCATTTTACTTATAATCTTCTAAAAACAGTGTACTCCTATTGTACTTATAGTGGGTAGGAGGCGCCCGGTCTGGATAACATCATGATAGAGATTAGTATACTACTATATCTAAGTAATAAGTTGAAACAAACGGTGACTAGGTTCGTTCCTCAAAGGTATGGAGTATTGAGATCGTCCTACCTTATCATGGGTATCCGGGCGCCAGGATACCCGTACGGAATTCCCCACAGGCACATGTATTGACCTGAGGAAGCGACAGCAAGCCGAGAAACGCGTTGTCAAAGTGCACCAATAAAAACCGAACTCAATCGTAAATATCCACTTGTTTATATTTTTGACCAAACACCTATAAGGTAGGACGATCTCAATACTCCATACCTTTGAGGAACGAACCTAGTTACCGTTTGTTTCAACTTATTACTTAGATATAGTAGTATACTAATCTCTATCATGATGTTATCCAGACCGGGCGCCTCCTACCCACTATAAGTACAGTAGTCCTTCCCCCTCGTATATACTCTATATCGAGGGTGATTTTAGTCGAGTCTCTCGACAACTAAATCGTTTTTCCTGGGAGTAGCGACCGTCTTGGATGTACAAGGCCGAGTGGGGACGGTATCTCTCCACCTGCGAACACGAGTGGTTGCCTTGTTGCAACCCACCTTTGTGAGTATATACTCAATTACTTTTTAAATATACCCATACCTACTAACGATATTGCACTAGATTGGACTCCCGGACTTGTTTTGTGCTTTTCCTCTACTACTCTATAGTGTACTCCTATATTTACTCTATTAATCTATAGACTTATTGAACCTCAGAAGAAGCTGCCGTTTTGGTATGTAGACACTACCAATGTTTTTTTATTTTTGCGCCATTTGATTTAAAGATGGTTAGCAACCCTGCTGGTTGGCTCCTGATTTTTTGTGCACCCTGGGGAGTCCAGAAAATTAGCCAGATCTGATTTTAAACAGAAATATTTCCTTGACCTGTCCTGCTAAAAATGCCTTGAATCAATAACTGGTTTTCATTTTTTTCTTTGTACTATTCATCAGGAATTCAGTATTTTCAGAAATGACCGGTTAGCCGGGTTTATGTTTTGGTCACTTGAGGTGAATTTCTGCATCCTAACGCTAATGCTTTCAGTGATCAGTAGTGCAGATATGCTCGTTTGTGTATCTAACCCCATCCTGTGCAATAAAAAATTCTCATAAATTCTAAGGCTTGCTGATCTTATTGTTTGTCACTGATGTCTTTCACTTTCTGCTGTCTGGGAAGGGAACAGTTTATACCGGGAGGAGTTAAACTTGTCAGGCAATAGATCCAGTCCTGCCACATTCCAGGACACAGTCACGCTAGGTAGGGCATGATATGACCTTGAATTTGCATGTTTAATAATGAACTCGATTAAGGGGAATTTCCCAAGGCAAACTCAGACCAAAGACCCCTGTAGATCGTAATTCCAATTTCTCTTCATAAGTTAATATGTAATCTCTATGAAATACCTGGTTTGCATAAATTCCTGTTCTACTTTTTTAACAATTTTTTTTTTCTTTAAACTTGGCAGTATATGGATTTGTGGCTTACATGTTAGTGCTGTATCAGGATGGCACATAGGGCTTTTGATTTGTAGGTTTTGACCTTCATAACTGTACTTTTTTCTTAAAGCACATATCTTGTTTGTATACTGTGACCAATTTCCATAGTTTACTGACCCCTTCAGTCCTAACTCATTCCCCCAATCACTCTGCTTAAGTATCGTCCTGTAGGGATTCATCCTCTCTCTTCAATAACATTTTGCTCACTTCCCACAGTGAAAGGTCAATAAACTTTACTCTCAACTTGTGTCACCCAAACCATCCACTGGCTCGAAGACCTTTTTAGCAATATGTCACTGTGCTAATACATATCAGGGCACATTAACCACTTGTGTACCAGCAGTATTTAAGGACCAGAGACTGCTGGTACCAAAAAAAGTCTCCTACTGACGAATCACCGCATGGACCTACTGCTCTCGCTATTCACGCCACTTGCCCATTTCCACAGGTCCCTCGCTCTGCCGTCATTATGATGGCAGAACTCTGTGAGCCGGTCAGGAGCCAATGAAATTGGATCCTGACCTTGTAATCAATGTGAGCCAATAAGATTCCACACTGGCTCAGAGATCTGCAATCATAGCGACGGCAGTGCGAGGGGCCTGTGGCAATGGGTGAGTGGCGTAAGTTGTAACGGCGCGTCTGTGTGAGTGCAGCAATTGAAATCTACTCCCTGGCAGGAATAAGCAGCCACAAACAGGGCATAGATTTCAATTACTGCAGCCCGCAAGCGGTTAAACATGATCAGTTTATGTGGGTCATTGTCACTGTGTGTGTTTTGATGCTTCGCGTTTCATCCCCAAAACTGTGTATGTAACACCTAAACATTGACTGTGATGATGGCAGAAGTACCAGTAGTAATCCCCTTAAGAAAGTCACTCCCAACTGGAGGGCAGAGTTCCTTCTTAACTTAGCTTAATTCATCTGTATTCTGTGTAGCAGTAGCTGTGCCCATATATTACTTGATTTGCAGGATCGATATATCTGGTTCATTCGATCATAATGATGGCATCTTGTAGAAATTGTTGCCATAATGTGGCCTGCCCAATCGTCATTATCATTTCCATTTTGCCAGATCGATCCAGCATGCTGAAAAGATCTTGCTTGAAAGGGCTTAATTGGGTGTGCGGCGGTAGCAACAACCGTTAGACCCCCATGTAAAATACACACCCCATGGGCCCATGGTGAGTGTTGAAGTCTTACCTGTCAACTGGCGCACCTCCTCCTGTGCTCTGTGTCTTTCTGCATGGCCACTGGGGGCGCCTGTACCACATGAAACAGCTGCATGCACTATCTCTGCTATATGCTATAATCTCTGACCGGAAACCAAAGCACATGTACTTTTACATATCCTGGTCCCACTGGCAGCTGTTCATTGGTGAACTCTTCTGTTCTAATTCCCCGTGTATAATGGCTGACTTACCATTTGTTTTTGCAAGGATGGACCCATGTCCTGTGCTTTGTGGCTTTATGCATGGCCGCCGGGGGCACCTGTACCACGTGAAACTGCCGCATCCACTGACGTCACATACATGCAGTGAGGTCATAGGGCACAGGCGCCAGCACAGTTTCAAAATCCAAGATACTTACTGTTTATTTCAATTTTGTAGTTTAGTGTTCCTTGGCTCTCTAAATACAACACCACCTGTTACCATCAGCAACAATGGGGTTGATTCACTAAATAAATTGCCATCCACAGGCATTGCACTGCAATTTTACCAGAGTTTATGCAAATAATGTAACTTGCATGTGCACATAGCGCAACGTTCTGTGTGCACACATTGCAGGCATTGCTAGTATAACGTATGTTAAACTAACTGCGCTTGTATAGTGGCAACACACACATTGTGTACATAACGCAAGTTGCACTATGTATGCAATACACATTATATCGCTTGTGTAAACACTAGTAGAACTGCACTGCAGAGCGACAAAGACTAGGCACTAGTCACTAGAAGCGCTTTTATTTCATCTTCATGCCACATATATTATACATACACCAGTCAAATCGGTATAAATCAAACCTGGATTGGTGGAGGTGCTTGGGGGTCAGGGCTCGGGTGACCAGGGGGGTGGTTGGACGGCACTACAGCCGTTTCACGCCTGACTGGCGGCACATGAGCAAGCACCAGTCAGGCATGAAACGGCTGTAGTTCCGTCCAACCACCCCCCCTGGTCACCCGAGCCCTGAGCCCCAAGCACCTCCACCGACCCAGGTTATATTTATACCTTTGACTGGTGTATGTATAATATACAGTATGTGGCATGAAGATTAAATAAAAGCGCTTCTAGTGACTAGTTCCCGGTCTTTCTCGCTGTGCAGTGCATTCTCAAGTGGTTTTCCGTCCAGTAGACACCAGTTGCACGTCCTTCAGCTTGAATTCTGAAAAGCCACTATGCAGGTGCTGTTTGGGGTGAAGTTTACTCTTTTAATGTCCCAGATGCAGGCAAAGTTTCCAATCCCTAAGAGAATTTGCTGAGTGCCGAGTGGTTGTGCTATTCTACAGTGTAACTACTAGTAGAACTGCCATGTGCTGATTGTGCATGCCAATTATACCATAGTTTAGTGAATCAACCCCAATACAATATGTGGAAAATTCAACATCAGGACTGGCAGCCTCTTTTGTACAGTAGGGTCCAGCCACTAGATGATGACCACTTAATTATCCAAGCAGCACAAAGAGCCCTTTTTTGCTTTGGAGAGTGTGTGCACACATTTGATGAGGATTTTTGGACACACCCCTTCTGTTAATCTTCTTTTTCAATACCTATTTCATTTTGGAAATTAATAATACATTGAAAAAGTAGCTGTTTAGTGCTGTTTGGTCCCCGCACTATGACAAGCCAGTTCTAATTCTGCATTTGACTATGCTTTCATGGGCTGAAATGATATATGATTGGCATATGTACATTTCAATGTCCAAATACAGGGCACATTGTGGTGCTAGCTGGCTGCCTGCTTTTCTTGGTAACAATCTTTTTTACCTTTCTTTAGATCATAGACTGTTAAATGAATAGGCTCATGACCAGGTAACTCTTCCTGGTGCATTGGAGGAAGACCCCCTAGGGAGGCTAGCTCCCTGTAAAGCTGAATACTCACCTCGTGACCCAGGAAGATGCCGATCCATCTTCCTGGTGGCAGACATATGCGACATCACTCAATGGCACGTGATGGGCGCGAACGAGAGTTCAGGCGATCGCTGTACTTTGTGTTGTAGTCGTTGGGGATCTTAAAGATCTGATCCGCTGTGATAGTCATTATCCCCATGCATTGCTGAGCGTTGTTCGCATAATCACGCACTTGTACTCACGTCGTGATATCGCAGAAACGTCACTCAAAAAATCGCCGGTCATCAGGAAAAATCTCATATTCGGAACGGGACTTTAGACTGCATCAAAACACATTTCCTGCATTGCAAACCTGTTCTGTCTTTTTGGAAACCTTAATAAATTAGGAAGATTTAGGTAAAGTATTATAGCAAGCTTTTAACTATCAGTAATATGATTTTTTTTTTTTCAAATATTTTTTTTTTTCAATTGGAAATCCTTTAAATACAATACAGGCATCAGTTAAACACATTGCTAATGTAACAATCAGAACATATTCCATCAAACGTATGAAAAACGATAACATACTTTCTCCCCCTCAGTAATATGAATTTTGAATTTAAAAGACTGTCTTGTGCAGAGTGAGCAAAGGTCCACTAACTGACAACTGCTATGGGCAGTTATTTATAGAGAAACATGCATGCATGTGCACTCAGGGCTGTACTTAGGGTTTGGGCCGCCCTAGGCACCCCAAACCTGCGACACCCCCCTCCCCCTGCAATGGGCATGGCTACAGAATGCAGTGAGCATGTCCATAACATACAGTGGGTGTGACCAATTAAAATTTCCTAGTAAGAGTGCAACCCAAAGTTGGTGGGGCCGTGTTTTCTCCCCGGATATGAGTAAAGTGACCCTAAAAAAGAAAGTAGGAAATGTTCCCTCCAAAAAAAAAAAAAAAAACCCCACACATTAGCCAGTGTTCTCTCGCACAAAATAGTGGTAGGTATTAGATTGTGAGCTCCTCTGAGAAAAGTCAGTAACATGACTATGTTCTCTGCAAAGTTCTGCAGAAGATACCAGTGCTATATAAATACATAATAATATGGTAGGACATTAGACTATGGCAGGATTAGATTGTGAGCTCCTCAGAAGACAGTCAGTGACATGACTACGTACTCTGTGAAGTACTGCTGAAGATGGCAGTACAATATAGCACAGTAGTATGGCAGCACAGTGGCCTAGTGGTTAGCTTTCTCGCCTTGCAGCGATGGGTTCCCGGTTCGAATCCCAGCCAGGTCAACATCTGCAAGGAGTTTGTATGTTCTCCCCGTGTCTGTGTGGGTTTCCTCCGGGCACTCCGGTTTATTCCCACATTCCAATAACATACAGATAAGTTAATTGGCTTCCCCCTAAAAATTGGCCCTAGACTACGATACATACATACACATATGACTATGGTAGGGATGAGATTGTGATCCCCTCTGAGGGACAGTTAGTGACAAGACAATACATACTCTGTACAGCGCTGCGTAATATGTTGGCGCTATATAAATAAATAGTATAAGTACAGTATAAGTATCCAGGTCTATAGGTGTCCCCAGTATAGATATACTATAGGTGTCCCCAGTATAAATAGCCAGGTCTATAGGTATCCCCGGTTTAGGTGGTAGTCAGGGGCGTAACTAGAAATCACTGGGCCCCGTTGCGAAAATTTGGATGGGCCTCCCCCCCCCAATAGGTGCAAAATAATCATAATGGAGCAGCATTTCACTATAAAATAATTGTAATGCAGCAATGTTTCACCATAAAATAATTGCAATGTGTGCAGCATTTCACCAGAAATGAATCGTAAAGTGGGCAGCATTTCACCAAAAAATAATCACAATGTGTGCAACATTTCACCAAAAAATGATCACAATGTGTGCAACATTTCACCAGAAAATAATTGCAATGTGGGCATCATTTCACCAGAAAATAATCACAATGTGTGCAGTATTTCAGCAGAAAATAATCACGCAGGGCAGCATAATGATAAAATAATTGCAATGTGTGCAGCATTTCAGCAGAAAATAATCGTACAGTGGACAGCATTTCAGCAGAAAATAACGCAATGTGGGCAGCATTTCACCAGAAAATAATTGCAATGTGGGCTGCATTATTTTCAGCAGAAAATAATTGTACAGTGGGCAGCATAACACTACAAAATAATAGGTGTCCCCAGTTTAGGTAGTAGGTCTAAAGGTGTCCCCAGTTTAGGTAATAGGTATATAGGTGTCCCCAGTTTAGGTAGTAGGTATATAGGTATCCCCAGTTTAGGTAGTAGGTATATAGGTGTCCCCATTTTAGGTAGTAGGTCTATAGGTGTCCCCAGTTTAGATAACTAGGTCTATAGGAGTGCCCAGTTTAGGTAATAGGTCTATAGGTGTCCCCAGTTTAGGTAGTAGGTCTATAGGTGTCCCCAGTTTAGGCAATAGGTCTGTAGGTGTCCCCAGTTTAGGTAATAGGTCTATAGGTGTCCCCAGTTTAGGTAATAGGTCTATAGGTGTCCCCAGTTTAGGTAGTAGGTGTATATAGGTGTCCCCAGTTTAGGTAGTAGGTCTATAGGTGTCCCCAGTTTAGGTAATAGGTCTATAGGTGTCCCCAGCTTAGGTAGTTGTTCTGTAGGTGTCCCCAGTTTAGGTAGCCTGGAAGGGGGAGTGGGCACACACAGCAGCAAAGAAGGGGGGACGTCTCCCTCCTCCCACCCATGGGGCTCCCGCTCCCCCTTCCTAGCTTTCCCCTCGAGTGCAGACTGAGTCCAGTGGCAGCGGCCGGCAAACAGCTTACCTCTTCCAGGCGCGAGGGAAACTCTGCATGCTGCTGCCTGGTCTAGTGACGTCACTGACCAGACCATGCCAGCGGCATGCAGAGTTTCCCTCCGCGTCGGGAAATAGTAAAATCCCCGGCCGGCAACTGCCACTCCATGTGTGTGTGCTCTCCACCACTCATTCCCTCCTGCCCCACATCCCAAACCCCCAACCCCACAGCCTCCTCGCCCCCCCCCCCCCCCACCCCTCCCGAAAACGGCACATATTTTTTTTCTAATTCAATCTTTAAAATAAAAAAAGAAAAGAATTAAAAAAATAATAAATAGCCAATAGGTGCCCCCCCCAGGGGCCACCCAAGGCACCGACCCACGGGTGCCTCTTAAGAGATACGGCCCTGTGTGCACTGTTTCCCTGCTTAGCTCAATGTATCCATGTGAGGCTGCATTAGTAGCCCACGATGGCCTCAGAAGTTGTCTTGCACTTTGGGCTGTCTGCTGTTGCTCACCTAATGTTTATTCAATTGCAGCACCATTAAGGTGAAGGACTGCCATGTGGGATCTTCGGATCAAGATCTCAATTTAAAGCCTTTTTCTAGTCTTGAACAAATATAATAAGTAAAGTTCATAAGGAGCCAGCAGGTACACATAACGCTTCTGGGATTAGAAGTGTGAGGTGGATGGTGGGTTGGTGAGTTGTTGGAGACCACTCTAGACCAGATTTCCTTTTGCTACCACACCCATTCTCCAAAACATCCCTGTATGCTATATGCTATAATCTCTGACCGGAGACCAAAGCACATGTACTTTTACATATCCTTGTCCCACTGGCAGCTGTTCATTGGAGATCTCTCTTCTGTTCTAGACAGTTACCCATATGTAATGGATGAGTTAAAGTAAAGGAGACTACTGTCTGTATCTAGGTAGCTATGATTGTCTTTGTGGATCTTACATTGTAGCTAATAGAGGTACAGCTTGATTATTTGATCTAATGCTGTAAAAATCAATATATGCACGTAGTTCCTATATTTGCTATAGTGATGTCACTCCTGGGCTAAGGGTTCAGTGTTCTCTTTGCTAATAATGTGTGCAATGTAAATGGGTTGTGGCTATTTGAATCACAGTGCTTTTAACCTATTCTATTATATACAGAAATTTGCGTTCCGCTTGCATTGGTCTTTTTTTTACGCAATTTTTTTTTCTATTCCCAGCGCTTGGGTGGGTGTTTTCTAAGCGCTTTTCCCGAGCATATTTTTCAATTTACTCCCTGACGCAAGTCAGGAAGTGAACTCTTTGACCCGGGAAAGAATAAATACAATGTATTTATTCTTAAAAAGGTGAACGCAATCGCTGCACAAAGTGATTTTGTGAGCGTTTTGCGTTTTTCCTATACCTTTCATTATAGCAAAATTGGCCCAAAAATAGTCCAGGCACCGCTTTGCTGAACGCACAGCGCACAAACCGCGCTGATATGAACCTTCTCATAGACATTCATTGCACAAGCGTTTTGGGGGCGATTTTAAAAATCGCCTGAGCTTGAAAAAAGGGCGAAAACACAGTGCGAGCCCTTACTGACTTTTTGTGGTTGCGTTGTGAGCTGTTTTTTTTAAGGTTATAAACTTTTGAGATATAGTTCACCTCTTTTTCTTAGATAACTTTTGAATTGTATTGTTGTGATATCCACAAATTCACAACTATGTAAAGTATGCATCTTGTGTGCAAACAGTTGAATATGAATCAGGTTCGTGGGCAGGTGGGAGATGAGTTATGCAGCCAAGCCCCCGTGCAATTTAATTTTTTTTAATACTCCAAATGCAACTATGGATCTGACTTGATGGATGGAGGACAGGGAGAAGTGGCAGTTGGTAGAGACCTTTTTGCAATAGATTTTATGCAGAGATGAAGAAATATACCTGCAGCGTATGGAAGGGTTCAATCCCTCTTTGACCAGATTCAGATATTGGGTGGCCATCTATTAGCGTGGGGCTAGCTTTATAATGCTGAATGTTGTATTACTGTGCATATACAGCAGTCTCTTGTTGTGAAATATTTAGAAAGGTGTTATGTTTACAGCACAGCTCCAGAGGCTGAATTACGAAGACCGGTCTCTCGAGGTCCATTTTAGATGGTGAATAGCCGAGTTAAATAAACCTCTCAAGACTGCTTTGAGTGTATTCTATTTATTGGATATATTGGCTCATTAGCATTAGATATAAGAAAGGTTTCAATTTGCGAGTTAATACGTTCGGGGTCTGTAATTTGGTTCAGCCATAATTGGGCACAATCGCCAAACTTTAGCTTATTGAGGCGTCAACAGAGATCATTTCAGCCATGGAGTGAAGTGTCAGATATTGCCTTTGGAAGGTGTTTGACCTTTTCTCCCAGGAGTGTGGCGAGGAGAAAATATCAATTCTACAATGTGGGCAGTATGGTAGGTAAACTCAATATCTGTGGGATGAAAATTCCGCCATGTACTGTATCTATCCACCCTGTTACCATCACATATTTGGAAAGGGAAGTTGGGGCAGATAGTAGTATTCTGGAATTTATCCCGGAGAGGGTCCATAAGCATATTGAAGTCTCCCATACAAATTACATGGAATTTCTTTTTAAACATCAGTGAAGGAAGCTCTTTTCTTCTTGAGTTCCATAGAGCGGTCAGGGAAGATCATATACTTAACATTCTCAGTTTGGAGATCTTCACGAGATCTGGCCAATCAAAGAACAGTGTCCCATTCCCTAGAGTTTAAGAGTCTAGCTTGAAAGGCTCTTGAAGGAGTTCCAGGGACAGGCCGACATGTTGGCACTCTATGTGCCCATTCCACAAGTAATGATTTAGGGAAGTGTTGCTCCCCAAACTGATCCTTCAACCAATTTTCAATGTAAGTTTTGGAAACTTGGCCCTCCACACCCTCCCTCCAGAATACCAATAATACAAAGGTTATTCCTCTGCAGTCTAATCTCAATTTCATCAGATTTGGAATCATTAGCAATAGATTGTTGCTTAATATCCAGGACATTCCTTGCCATAGGTTGTACCTTGTCCTCCACATCAGATAATCTGCTTTCCAGCTGCTTGGTACGCTCTCTTAACCACTTGCCGACCGCACGCTTATACCGTGCGTCGGCAAAGTGGCAGCTGCAGGACCAGCGAAGCAGTTCTGCGTCGCCGGCTGCAGGCTAATTAATTAGGAAGCAGCCGCTCGCGCGAGCGGCTGCTTCCTGTCAATTCACGGCGGGGGGCTCCGTGAATAGCCTGTGGGCCGCCGATGGCGGCTCGCAGGCTAAATGTAAACACAAGCGGAAATAATCCGCTTTGTTTACATTGTACGGCGCTGCTGCGCAGCAGTGCCGTAAGGCAGATTGGCGATCCCCGGCCAATCAGCTGCCGGGGATCGCCGCCATGTGACAGGGGACGTCCTGTCACTGGCTGCACAGGACGGATAGCGTCCTGTGCAGCCTGGATCACTGGGCATGACAGGTAGGAGAGGGAGGGGGGGAATTTCGCCGCGGAGGGGGGCTTTGAGGTGCCCCCCCCCCCCCCGCAACATGCCTGCAGACCGGAGCGATCAGACCCCCCCTGCACATCATCCCCATAGGGGGGAAAAAAGGGGGGCGATCTGATCGCTCTGTGTGCCCTCTGATCTGTGCTGGGGGCTGCAGAGCCCACCCAGCACAGATCCCAACAAACAGCGCTGGTCCTTAAGGGGGGGTAAAGGGTGGGTCCTCAAGTGGTTAAAGAGGAGCTGTTAGGTATAGGGTCTCAGTGAAAAAAAAACACATATATCAGTAGCTAAATATTGGCTGTACTTACATTACATATGCATTTCACTGTCCACGTTTGGATTTCACAGAATTTTTATATAGTATTTTATTATTATTATTATTATTTAGTATTTATATAGCGCCGACATATTACGCAGCGCTGTACAGTGTTTATATATATATATATATATATATATATATATATATCTTGTCACTAACTGTCCCTCAAAGGAGCTCACAATCTAATCCCTACCATTGCCATATGTCTATATTATGTAGTGTAAGTACTGTAGTCTAGGGCCAATTTTTTTAGAGGGAGCCAATTAACTTATCTGTATGTTTTTGGAATGTGGGAGGAAACCGGAGTGCCCGGTGGAAACCCACGCAGACACGGAGAGAACATACAAACTCTTTGCAGATAGTGCCCTGGCTGGGATTCGAACCGGGGACCCAGCGCTGCAAGAAGAGAGCGCTAACCTCTACGCCACCGTGCTGCCCAATTGCAGAGAATGATGCTCCTGACAGCTCATGGCAGGTTCCATGTTTGTCTGTCTCCTATGAAGCCAATTGTGATGTCATATCCTCTCTGATTCCTGATGATTCGACTCACAAAAAAGATCCTAATGGACAACACTACTGTGCAGTGAATATTAATTAGCCATGTGGCTAGGAACAATAGCGGACTTATGCAGTATACTCTAACGGAACATGTGCCCTGGGATTTTTCAGTGCTGGCTGCTGTTACAAGCTGCTGTAACATGAGTCTGTAACTTCTCACTGTAAAAGCAGCCTTAGGGCGTGATAGGGAAATGAAGGGGATGCCCCAAGGTACTGCAGTGGGGAGATGAGGCAGCCCCAGAATGCTTTGCAGTATCTGTTATGCGTCCTGCCAGCCTCCTTCAGAGCTTGGGAATAACCAGCCTTGCTGTTCAGCACACATCATAGTAAGAGAGATTTTTAACTTCAGTATTGCCTTTTTGGCTTCCTTCTAAACTGGAGAACACAGGAGAATAGAGGTTTAAATTAGCTTTTGCAGCCTGACAGTTACTCTTTAATGTTGCATGTCATGCTTCAGCAAGCTGACATCCACCTTTACTTCCAGCACGGCAGTCACTGCAGAGCTGTCAGTTATGGCAGATAGTAATTATGTGTGCATGTCTTTAAAGGGAACCTTAACTGAGAGGGATATGGATGTTTATTTTTAAACAATACCAGTTGCTTGGCAGTCCTGCTGATCTCTTTTGTCTTTAGTAGTGGCTGAATCACACCAGAAATAAGCATGCAGCTAATCCAGTCTGACTTCAGTCAGAGCACCTGATCTGCATGATTGTTCCAGGGCTGTGGCTAAAAGTATTAGAGACAAAGGATCAGCAGGAGAGTCAGGCAACAGGTATTATTTTAAAAGGAAAAATCCATATCTTTCTCAGTTTAGGATCCCTTTAAGAATTTTCTTCTCAAGAGCATCAGCATCAGTTTCAGGATCTGAAGCCCACTCAGCAGTTCCAGCTGTGTCTTTATCTTCCTGCGCAGCTTTATTAGTTTTAGCTAGCTTGGCTGAGGAAGGCTGCATGGATGGCCCACAGGCCTGTGAGGGAGGTGCCACGTGGGTTTTGCTTATGGTGGCTTGTTCAGAGCGGTCACTTTCCATTGATTCCCCATCTGACTCTGCGGAGGAAGAACGCCACCTAACCTGCTTTTTTTGCCCTCTTTCAGCAGTTGTTTCTCGCGTTGGGGTAGCTGTGTAGAGTCCTGCCCAGCCTGGAGGTAGCGATCCATGGCCCGATAGTGGCCCCTTTGGTCTTGCCTGCACATGAAGCCAGAACAAAGTCAGCGGCTGCCACTCTTTCAATGAAAGTAATTAGGGACAGACTTAAAATAGACCATAAACTTTTATACAAAAAACTTTATTTAAAAAAGCATCCAGAGTTCAGGTAAATACATGATCATAGAGTTATCCGAGCTTATCAAGTTATTTCCTAGGAGATAAATTTTCATCTTCTGTTTAAAATAACTTTTCAGCACACTATAATAAAAAAAAAAAAAAAGTAGTTGAAGTACTGTCAAAATTATTATGATTATTAATTATTATTATTTTCTTGCTTTCTGATGGCTTAAAAGGCATTTTATACTGTAGATAAGGTAAATATCATCTAGGAGAAAATGTGAATTGAATAAGGGCTCACTTAGTAAGGCTATTGCAGAGTGTTAACATGAAAGTGAGGGAACCAGCAATATCTAAATACTTATAAAAAGAAACATTCAGCATCCTGATACACTTTAAAGTGATTTTGTAGTGAGAGGCATATGAAGCCTGCCATATTTATTTCCTTTTAATCAGCACCAATGACCGATGACCTGGCAGTTCTGTACTCCTATATTTTAAGCTACTGACCCAGACCACGACAGGAAATCTTAATAAAGTTTGACAACAGTATAGCATCATGCTTGTTTCAGATGTGTGATCCAGGTACTGCTGAAGCCAACAAGATCCAGCAGGACAGCCAGGAGATCGGCTTTTTTATAAAAGGAAAATAAACATGGCAGCCTCCATATCACTACAGAGGCAGCTTAAAGGGAATGTCCAAGCAAAATAAAAAAATGAGTTTCACTTACCTGGGGCTTCTACCAGCCCCATGCAGCCATCCTGTGCCCTCGTTGTCACTCATGGATCCTCTGGTCCCCCACTGGCAGCTTGCCGACCTCGGAGGTCGGCGGGACGCATTGCGTACATTTTTACGCATTTCCGCTAGTGCAGGAACATTTACACATACATTTTTACGCATTACTGATTCAATGCGTAAAAATGTACGCATTGAACCAGTAATGCGTAAAAATGTATGTGTTAATGTTCCTGCACTAGCGGGAATGCGTAAAAATGTACGCAATGCGGCCCGCCGACCTCCGAGGTCGGCAAGCTGCCAGCGGGGGACTGGAACCGCAGTGAGTGACTACGAGGGCACAGGATGGCTGCATGGGGCTGGTAGAAGCCCCAGGTGAGTGAAACTCATTTTTTTTATTTTGCTTGAACCTTCCCTTTAAGCATGAGTACAGTGTAAGCAGCACATACACAGAAAAGCAGCAACCTCTACAATTGTCAGCAGTGGCAGTTTCCATATCTATCAGCAAAGATTTAATCAGAGGCATGGTGTTATGCATTCTAATGACTTGCGTCAGCTGAGTGAGGTTCTTTTGCTTTAGCACTCTATCTACTGTATATTTTAAAAAAGTAACACAAAACATAGTTTAGAGTTCCGCCTGTGTAGTTTTTAATATAAAGGTGAAATATACATAAAAATATAGCAAGGTAAAGGTAATTGGAAACAATGAAAACCTGTTTAACTGGCTGTAATCACAACCACATACATATTTTTAGTAGGTGGCTGGAAATTACCGACGGCATTTGTCAACAGTCAGACAATCTGGGACTGTCCGAGATTGCGGAGGTTTGGTTTTGCTCCTAGAGCCTATGAAATTCTGCATGCCTACAAAGAACAAAGAATAAATTCATAAAAAGCAGAACATATCAGTAAGTACCGGTAAATATAGTAGAAATTAGCCAAGGTACACAAACTATGATCATTGTTTTCAAACAGCTATTCACACTAGTAAGTAAAGCCAATCCTGGGAACCTCTGTTATTTAAGGATGGGGATCTGGCTTGAGAGTGTTTTGGAATGTGAGAGATTGCAAAGTCTTGACCGGGGCAGAGCCCATACGAGACGACCTTACCATCTACATTAAATAAAGCTGTGACACCCAATTGGAGTTTAAAGGCCACAGCTTTATTACAGAATTCAGATAATACAAAAATAACACATCAAATTATGAAATAACATGTGCAACCGCGCTCTGCCAGGTCCCATGACAATGCCTTTGATCTTCGTGAATCTCACCGTACCAGCCACCAGCCTTCGTTTCACCATTATGCCACTGACTTCGCCAGTGACAACCATAATGCCATTAAATTAATTAATGACAACCATAATGCCATCAACTTCGCTGATGACAACCAACAACCATAATGCCATTAACTTTGTTAATGACAACCAACCATTGTACCATTAAGTTCCTTAATGGCACCCATATACCATAATTTGCATTATACACTCATAGCATAATGCATTATTCCATGAAGCAAGCTTGGTGGGTACTTCTCCTTCGATGTCCTACAGGCCGGCATTGTCACGGACCCGCCTCCTGCTGTGACGAATCTGCTAGGATACAACAAGAAACAACAAAGTTAGGTTGTGTTCCCAACACCCAAGTTGCCACTTGCGAATTTCTGACAAGTGACGCACGGGAGGGTGGGTGGTAGAATTTCCTGTATCCTAGATGAATTGAATAGGAGGTAACCCCCCTTGATCCAGTTGTCTTATAGTGCCTGGGGTTAACCAAGACACTCCGCCTTTGTTTCACACCTGAGAAGTAAGAACCCAATCGTGCCTGGTCAGTCTGTCTCAGGGCCCGCCCGGTCATGCCCTTTTCGCCCTAGCTGTGCTTCAGCTCTCAGGTTACTTGACCGGGGCAGAGCCCATACGAGACGACCTTACCATCTACATTAAATAAAGCTGTGACACCCAATTGGAGTTTAAAGGCCACAGCTTTATTACAGAATTCAGATAATACAAAAATAACACATCAAATTATGAAATAACATGTGCAACCGCGCTCTGCCAGGTCCCATGACAATGCCTTTGATCTTCGTGAATCTCACCGTACCAGCCACCAGCCTTCGTTTCACCATTATGCCACTGACTTCGCCAGTGACAACCATAATGCCATAAGAGATTTTCTTCAGCATACCATCACTCAACACCCATCAGCCAGTTTCCGTTGCTGCGCTGAACCAAAGGAATGCGATCCATACTCGCTTGCCTTAGCACCAATGCATGTCAGCGACTCAGCGTCTGCTGCAACACCACAACAAACTGAAATCTATAGTACTGGCCCGTTCTTGTGTAACGGAGGCCATAGTTGAGGACTCTGTTTAACAGTATAGTATTCCGAATTAATGTTAGGAAAATAGACACATTACTTGCCAATGTGCTCTAGATAATATAATAGAGATCGTGTGACGGGTTGGATTTATCACAGATATGTGATCCAGTGCATATAACCAACTATACCGCACCTATGTGTAACGTTTAAAGGACTCAAGTCAATAAATATTACATATGCATATCGTAATATTAACTTAACATTGTGGCGTTTGTTGTAATTGCTCCAGTTGATGCGACTACCACCTTCATAGAATACAATGCATTTATATTGTAAGAAAACATTACTTTGGGCATAGTGCCCAGTTTTTGTTTTGAATAGTGTGTATTCTAAATAAAATGGTCAATCATGACTCTGTTGCATGAATTTCTGCAATATTTGCTGAGGGAAAGTCACTGTCAATACGGGGGGGGAAGGGGGGGGGCTTACCAAAACTACAATAGCAGCGATTAGTGTTCATGCTGCATTTAACATATAATCTGGGTATATAATGTAGCAATATATAATGTAGTGATGTGTATATAAGACAATTATTCTATGATGTGATTCTCATTGCATACGTTGGCCATAGTGTATACCATGTAATCTGTTGGGGTTTTAGAAATTAAATAAAAATAAATACATACATACCCCACACATACACGCATATGTGTATGTACCTATATACATACACACACATATACATACATACATACATCTATACCCACATACGCATTTACTTATAATGTGGATATATAATGTAACAATATATAATGTAGTGAATTTCCTGTATCCTAGATGAATTGAATAGGAGGTAACCCCCCTTGATCCAGTTGTCTTATAGTGCCTGGGGTTAACCAAGACACTCCGCCTTTGTTTCACACCTGAGAAGTGAGAACCCAATCGTGCCTGGTCAGTCTGTCTCAGGGCCCGCCCGGTCATGCCCTTTTCGCCCTAGCTGTGCTTCAGCTCTCAGGTTACTTTCTTCTCCCTTGACTGAGTGGTCTGAGACACAGAGATGAGGAGGGCCGTCACAGTAAAGGCCTCTTGGAGGACTGTAGAGCTCTTGGGTTGGCTCATGTTGCTGGGTAGAAACTAATTGATGCTGCCTTTGGAAAACCCTCCAACAATCCAGAAGGCATCAGGACTTGCATTTTGGGTTCACTCTCTGGCCTTGCTGTGTGCTGACTGCTTCCAAGCATTTACAGTGGGATTCTACTCAATCATTTGCCCACTGTTATTTTTGGATAACATCTGACTAGTGGCAGCTGAACTCAAATTCATCACTCCTTTCTCCACATAGGCACAGATTAGTCAGAAGCAATCCATAGGTACATGGAAGCCTATTTACAGAAATGGCTAGCTTCTATACCTTCAGAACCCCATAAGTGATGTCACCATGGGAATTGACATGTGCCAGGGGACTTTTAGGGTGAGCTAAGGTCTACCACCATTAAGTGAGATTGCCTACTAAGGGATTAACACCTGGGACTGAAGTTTATGTTGCTAAATTTATGAATGCTAAATGCCAAAGATAATTGTGCTAAACTACTTGAGCTTATTCCACAATAAACCGTTATTACAGGTAACTGACATCTGTTTATTTTCTGCAAGGGAATGGCCAGGCTTTTATTTCTGCTCATAGAAGTCTGTATTTAAGTTTAACCAATGTCACTCAAGATAAGGCAGTAGAATAGTGTTGGTCTTTAGCACTGGAAACAAACATTAAGGTAGCCAATCTGTAATAATTTTACATCCAAGAAACACTCAGGATTGTGTGCTCTTGTCTTAACTCCTCCTTTTGTAATTGGGGAAAGTCCCTGTCCAGGTGACATTGTGTGCCAGATGGAAGCCTGCCTTGTACAGCCTCTACATTATACAACAAAACTGTATACACAGCTACCATAAGTAAGAGTTTATTCAAGTCAATTCACAAAGTTTTTTTTTAATGCTTACTAGCATTAAATTACTACATGATTAGAGACTGGGAGGACACTTTGAACAGTTTTGTTAAAACTTTGATCTAAGCCAAAGATAGGAAGGTGCAGATTTGTTTTCTCCACAGAATCTCACCCCAGTAAAAAATGCACAAATTTGCACCATATAATTCTGAACTATGCCCCAGGTGCGGGAAAAGACCTTGGCACCTTTAAGCACATGTTTTGGGACTGCCATCTGATTAAAACATACTGGCATAAAATTATTTCTACTATAATAAAATCATAAACACCCATGTCTTATGTTCTATTCGAATTGCTCTGCTAGAGCTACTGGATGGAGTCCCTGCGGGAAAACATGACCAGTACCTCATAAGAATTCTTTGCTTTTATGCACAGAAATACATTTCTAGATCATGGAAGTCAATAACTGGACTAACTATTGAAGGGGAACTGAAGTAAGAGGTATACGGAGGCTGCCATATTTATTTCCTTTTAATCAATACTAGTTGCCTGGCAGCCCTGCTGGTCTATTTCTTTGTAGTAGTATCTGAATAACACCAGAAGCAAGCATGCAGCTAGTCTTGTCAGATCTGAAACACCTGATCTGCTGCATGTTTGTTCAGGGGCTATAGCTAATAGTATTAGAGGCATAGGATCAGCAGGGCTGCCAGGCAATTGGTATTGCTTAAAAGGAAATAAACATGGCAGCCTCCATATACCTCTCTCTTCAGTTCCCCTTTAACATGTGGAAACAATCTGTCAACTCAGCTCTACCACTATATAAATTGATGTACGCTAATAGAAATTGCCCAAATAAGTCAGAGAAAATATGGAGACCCTGGCTGAAGAATATAACTACAACTCCTGTATATGATGGTGGCGCCTGATTCTGGTTGGCGCGGACATCTGATGAATCTTTTTCTTTCCTTTTCTTCTCTGCTTTATCTATCCCTAACTCCTCTATCAGTTCACTTTGCCTAGGGCACCTTATGCCCACATGTCATGCTATGTGGAATTTCAATGTTTTGCAAATTAACTTATGCTATGGATATCTGTATCATACATGTTGTGGATTAGATTTGTAAATTTTTCTGACAATATGTGTACACTGGCAACTCTGTATGCTGTTTTTTTCTTGTACAAACTTCAAAAAAATCATTTGTAAAAAAAAAATAAAAAAAATTATGTGTGTAGAAGTGACATATATCATTTATATAAGGAAAGTCTCCCTTGCCTTATTTCTATCTGGATGCAGTGGCCAACACAGTTGGCTGCCGCTACGCCCGGCACTGCGTTGCTCCATGATTTTCCCCGGTGTGATTCAGAATATATGAATGGAATAGCATCACAAAATTCATGCAACCATGTGTTGCGACTTTGCTGTGAATCACAACATATAGATGGAAACATCAGCAGTCTATGCACTTTCTGATGTCCCTGCGAACCCCACTATGTTGCATTTAGTAAATACGGCTGAAATTGCATTGATGGAAACAAGGCCTAAGATTGCAGTTCACATACAGAGATCTTAGGGTGGGTACATTTACTCTGGTGCTGGTGGATTGGAAAGTGTCCAATAAGTATCATGAATGAATAACCTTTACCTTCCCTATTAACATCAACCCTTTTCTGATGCCTAAACATGTTCACTCTTCCGGGTAGCTTGCTTTCTAGTGCTAACAAATAAAGCTAACACCCCCCCCCCCAACCATAACACTCATACTCCACCCAGCCAATAGTTTTTGTGAATTTCCAAGGCAGGCATCTTACTGTAATACAGGTAGCTTGTCCTAAGTCACATGCTACCCATGCATC
Source organism: Hyperolius riggenbachi (assembly GCF_040937935.1). Lineage (NCBI taxonomy): Eukaryota > Metazoa > Chordata > Amphibia > Anura > Hyperoliidae > Hyperolius > Hyperolius riggenbachi. Next base: position 317,892,199 of record NC_090647.1, on the reverse strand, counting down.
ACATCATGATAAGACTGGGTGCCAAATGGCTCACCATCTGCACGATTTTGGTTTCTGTATGTTTAATTGTCTTTTCTGAACAAGTGGTGCTGTTGTGTCCTGGTATCTTCCTCCTCCTGACTGTTGCTTTCATTTTCCTTCTGTGGAAGAAAGCAACTATGTGTTAGTGTAATGATCCGCTCAGCTGGCTGCACAGGCAGACAGCTGTTTGACCATTCCTTGACTCTGTGGGGTGCAGGTCTCTGGATAAGAGACCTGTCTTTGCTTTGCAAGCTTCAGACCTGCTCTGCTGAGGAATTTGCATATACTGATTATGCAAATTCCCTAGTCGTCTCCCTTGAAGGCTTGCAGCATAAATACCATGTGATCCCACAGTCCTTTGCTGGTCATCATGGTTTGTTACTGTTGAAACACCCCTGGAGTGTCAGCCTTGCTATTGTTTGCTAAAGATTATCTTAGAGTATTCCTGGGGACTGCATTAGGCATCCCTCTAGTATAGTCAGGTTGTATTATTTGTATTGCCTGTTCTGTCTTCTGTTTGTCCTTGCGATTGCACTGTTGCCAGCGGTTGGCGATGGTGAATCGTTTGCTCCAGAACCTGGATCACACTTGCTCTGGCGGAAAGAGCAGTGGATCCTACTAAGCTCTGTTTCTGTACTTGGTTCACACTCGCTCTGGCGGAAAGAGCAGTGGATCCTGCTAGCCTGTTTCTGTACTTGGATCACACTTGCTCTGGGGTAAAGAGCAGTGGATCCTGCTAACTCTGTTTACCTACTTGGTTCACACTCGCTCTTCCGGAAAGAGCAGTGGATCCTTCCTGTCCTGTCCCTGAACCTAGATCACACTCGCTCTGGCGGAAGAGCGGTGGATCTTATCTGACCTATTCCTGTTTCTGTTCGTTTGTCTGTCTGGATCGCACTCGCTCTAGCGGTAGCAGCGGTGGTTCCTTTTGAACTCTGTCTGGAAGTGTAGGCCAGAGCTGCGGTTGCTGCTGGCTGCTCCTTCTCTCTGTCTTGTCTGATATGAACGCTTGCTGTAGGCTCGGTGGGGTAACCGTTAAGCAAGCGTTCGCGTTCTCTATTTCGTGTTTGTGTGGCTTTGGTTAGTTAGGGTGGCGTGCTTGTCTCTGTTGCGCTTATCGTGCAGAGACCGCGCCGTAAACGCGTTCGCTGTTGCGAATGAGTGCGGTGTTTGCGTTTAGCTAGCTTTTGTTATTTTCCTTATCTTCTCATTGTTGTTTGCTGTGCCTTTGCTACTCTCGTGCTCTGTCTTGCTCAAGTTTTGTGTCACTTCTGGCAATTGCCTCTCTCGCGATTGCGTTCCTACTTTGTTTCTGCTGTTGTGTGTGCACCGTCGCGGGTTGGTGACTAGATTGGTGCACATACATTCTGTCCCTGTGCTCATTCTCATTCGCAATCGCTTCTCTTGCAATTGCATTCTCACTTGGTTTTTACTGTTGTGTGTTCACCGTCGCAGGTTGGCGACGAGATTGGTGGACATACATACATCCCTTCTCTGTGCTTATTCAGTCTTGTGTCGCTGTTAGCAATCGCCATCTCTTGCGATTGCTTTTTCACATGATCTTCACGGTTGTGTGTTCATCGTCGCTGGATGGCGACAAGATTGGTGGACACACATACACCCTGTCGCTGTGCTCTCTCTCTTTAAGGGCTATCTTGCCCTGCATTGCTTCTCCTCGTACAATTCCTACCTGGCATCTGTGGCTGTGCAGAGGATCTGTTCCTCTGCACTCCACGGCTCCATCTGCCGGCAGGAATTCCCCTCTACAGGTGCATTGCACCTTTTGCTGGGTTCTCTCAGATTATACGCTTGTGGAGGATTTCCGCAGTGTCAGCGCACATCCTGTGTGCTGACCACGGAAAGAATTCCACAATCGTTACAGTATGACCAGCCAAACCGAAATTCCCAGTGTAGAGGGAATTTCCAATTTGTACGATTTTGTCGAATATGGGTCCTGTATCTTTAAGAGGTTTAAGATACTGGACATTGAAACCAGAGATGATTTCATATCAGAATGTTCCAGATTCTTGGCAAATCCTAAGTTTCAGGCCACCAACATTTCCACTTGGAGTGTTCAGATTGCTTACAATCTTTTCCAAGGAGATCTGTTTGTGTGGGCTGCTGAGTATGCTAGACACAAGAATCTGAGACATAACCCTCGCAGGTTTCTTGCTCATTTGTTCTCTCGTAAGCTTGGAATTCCCATGCCATGCTATTTCTATGAGTTTTTTTCCTTCAGTGCAAGATGCTGATCAGATTGGTTTATGCAACACCTCTCAGTCTTTACCATATGCTAATAAGTTGGTGCTTGCAGGCCAGTCTGCTGATTAGGCTTTTCAGCCAAAAAAATCAGTTGCCCATAGCAACTACAAATAAGGAAATTATTTCTGTCAAGTCTGAAATGTGTAAAACCTTTGGGTGTGATGAATTCAGAGAGACTTCTCAGTCTCAGGGTTTGTTGCCCCAGGCAAAAGCATATGTGGAACCTATGATAGGTAGAATTATTTGGTATATTAAAGGTGTAAGAAAATCTATACATATTCCTGATCCCAATCCATATGAATCTTACCTTGATACAGGATTGTTTGAACCACCATTCGCTCCGTGGGAGGTTTGGGCTTTGGTGGAAGAGTTTGATTGGAAAGCGTTTTATGACTTCTACATTGCAGAAAGCGAAGAGACTCTTAACGCTTGTATAAATTCTGTGTACGCCTTGATTGATTCTGGTGAGTGTGACAAGTGTTTTGTGGATCCGGTGATGTGTGTGTGGCAGACGATTTTGGATGAATTGCACACACACCAATCAATTGATTTCAATAAAGAGACATCGTTATCGGATGCTTGTTCCGGACTTTCTGGGGTAAAGCATGGGAGTCTAGACATTGTGCATTCTGAAATGAATGGGTGTGCCACTGTGGTTGATTCCTGTGTGAATCCTGAAATATTCTCTCCTGCTTGTGTGGAGTTTGAATCTATGCGATTTAATGCCTGTTTCCCAGATGTTCCTGCAGATTGTGATCAACATGAATGTGTCCGTTTTGCCAAGGATATGTGGGATCCCTTGTCAACTAAAAACAGATCTTTTCCTCTCAGTAATTCTTTTAGACCTTCCATCTATGATCCTGCTTTGGGGAAAGTTCCTAAACTATGCAGCATCAAAAGTAATATTAATATGTCTAATAAAGTTTCTCCTGTTGTTGTCACAACTTCTTCTGCAAATGAATCTTTGTCTCACCCTGTTCACACCTGCAATGGCCCGTTGCCTGATGACAGTTGCTCCAGTGTTTCTGTCCTGAACGCCTTACAGTCTGCTCCACAGATTGAGGAGGTTTGCGCTAAAGAAGCGTCAGTTTTACAACCTAAAGCGATCTTGGATTCGCAAATTTTGCGTTCTGACTCCTCGGATTCGACATTTTTAGCCGAATGTAAGTGTGAGACAGCGCTTTGGTTTTGCGAATCTGATACTGGAGAATTTTTTCCCTCGTCCAGAGAGGGTCTCTGTGAGCCTGCCCTGTACCATGAATGAAAACATGATGTCCATTCGCACTGACATTTGTGAGCCCCTTTTTTGCTCAGCAGATAGTACTGACTCTCCACCCTGTACTCTGGATGAGTCAATATTGCCTTGCATAAAATCTCCTGCAGTGACCCTAGAGGCTCGTCTAGGTATTGCTACCATTCTCACCTGTTTTTCTGCCATTGTGGAATTGCAGTCTAGTTTGACTGCTATGCAGAATTCTGTGTGCAGTGAGATTAGAGTTAGGGAGTCAGTGTGTGTTCCAGTAAATATTCTTATGCATCCTGTTCATGAAGATAAAATTCAGTCTCAGCGGATTGTAGAACCATCCCTGGGACATTTGCTCTGTCCGCAAAATGTATTTGATGTTGTGCCCTGTAACATGGATAGTTCAGAATCCTTGATTTCTTTGTCAGAAAATTTGGGAAACAATGCTCCTGAGCTTTTGTTTGATGTTCTGGAGGTCTCCGAGTTGCTCCCAAAGGGTGCAGAGCTTTTAGGAGGTGCCTTCTGTCCCGCAGGGCCATCTGAAATATTGCTCACTTCAGTAGGCATCGTTGCTATATTGACTACTTTTGCAGCTCTTGGGGAGCTTTAGTCATGCGTAGTCAATGATGAGTGTTGGTTGAATACCAGTACAGTCACGGAAATTTCTAAGTCAGGGTCCAAGTCTTGTTTTGAAAGTCCAGTGCTTGTGACTCGTGATGATTCTCTGCCCGGTTTTGGTTTTGATCTTATCGTGACGGTCTCTGAGGTTGGCAGTTCATCGACATGTCCTGAGGTTTCTCTTGTGCTAGTGTACCCAATGTGCTTTGTGACCCAGAAAGCCCAAGTGTGTCTCGGTCGCCAGCATGCTCGGATGCTTCCTCGGTGGAGACATGTTCTGATATTGCCTGCTTGTCTGCATGCCCAAAAGTGGTCCTTGAAAGCCCTGATCTCGACGCTTGTCCTGGTAATCTTGAATTCGGAATTGTCATTGGTTCCATAGGGGTTCTTGGTAGTTCTCCATGTGAGCCTGGTGATCGTTCTGTCCTCCTGGGATCTCTGCGGAGCTTCAAAGTGTTCTGGGAGAGTCTGGGAGAAATATTTACTGGTACCCTGGATGAGATCAACAGTGGCTTCTCTGTGGAAAGGGGCACTTCAAATGGATATTGTGGCAAGTTTGATATTTTTGGACGGTCCTTGGAAGGTGGTGGGCATGGCTCGTATGGTGTCGATAGGGTCTTTTCTGGCATTCACAGTTCTGACGGGTGTTACGCTGAGACTTGTAGTACTGATGGGCATGTTTCGGTGGCTTCTGTCTCCGACAAGGTCGATTTCGGGAAGATTGATTCTGGAAGTGGGCCTAGTCGGGCTGTCCCGACCTTCATGAGTCTTCAGTCAAAGTTTTTTGCTAAGGTCAGTTTTGAGAGACGTCTGGGAGCCATCTCTAGAGGGGGGGGGGGGGGGTGTACTGTAATGATCCGCTCAGCTGGCTGCCCAGGCAGACAGCTGTTTGACCATTCCTTGACTCTGTGGGGTGCAGGTCTCTGGATAAGAGACCTGTCTTTGCTTTGCAAGCTTCAGACCTGCTCTGCTGAGGAATTTGCATATACTGATTATGCAAATTCCCTTGTCGCCTCCCTTGAAGGCTTGCAGCATAAATACCATGTGATCCCACAGTCCTTTGCTGGTCATCATGGTTTGTTACTGTTGAAACACTCCTGGAGTGTCAGCCTTGCTCTTGTGTGCTAAAGATTATCTTAGAGTATTCCTGGGGACTGCATTAGGCATCCCTCTAGTATAGTCAGGTTGTATTATTTGTATTGCCTGTTCTGTCTTCTGTTTGTCCTTGCGATTGCACTGTCGCCAGCGGTTGGCGATGGTGAATCGTTTGCTCCAGAACCTGGATCACACTTGCTCTGGCGGAAAAAACAGTGGATCCTACTAAGCTCTGTTTCTGTACTTGGTTCACACTCGCTCTGGCGGAAAGAGCAGTGCATCCTGCTAACTCTGTTTACCTACTTGCTTCACACTTGCTCTTCCGGAAAGAGCAGTGGATCCTTCCTGTCCTGTCCCTGAACCTAGATCACACTCGCTCTGGCGGAAGAGCGGTGGATCTTATCTGACCTATTCCTGTTTCTGTTCGTTTGTCTGTCTGGATCGCACTCGCTCTAGCGGTAGCAGCGGTGGTTCCTTTTGAACTCTGTCTGGAAGTGTAGGCCAGAGCTGCGGTTGCTGCTGGCTGCTCCTTCTCTCTGTCTTGTCTGATACGAACGCTTGCTGTAGGCTCGGTGGGGTAACCGTTAAGCAAGCGTTCGCATTCTCTATTTCATGTTTGTGTGGCATTGGTTAGTTAGGATGGCGTGCTTGTTTCTGTTGCGCATATCGTACAGAGACCACGCAGTAAACACGTTCGCTGTTGCGAATGAGTGCGGTGTTCGCGTTTAGCTAGCTTTTGTTATTTTCCTTATTTTCTTATTGTTGTTATTGGTGTTTGCTGTGCCTTTGCTACTCTCGTGCTCTGTCTTGCTCAAGTCTTGGTGTCACTTCTGGCAATCGCCTCTCTCGCGATTGCGTTCCTACTTTGTTTCTGCTGTTGTGTGTGCACCGTCGCGGGTTGGCGACTAGATTGGTGCACACACATACATTCTGTCCCTGTGCTTATTCTCATTCGCAATCGCTTCTCTTCTCTGTTGTGTGTTCGCCGTCGCAGGTTGGCGACAAGATTGGTGGACATACATGCATCCCTTCTCTGTGCTTATTCAGTCTTGTGTCGCTGTTAGCAATCGCCATCTCTTGCAATTGCTTTCTCACCTGATCTTCACGGTTGTGTGTTCATCGTCGCTGGATGGCGACTAGATTGGTGGACACACACACACCCTGTCGCTGTGCTCTCTCTCTTTAAGGGCTATCTTGCCCTGCATTGCTTCTCCTCGTACAATTCCTACCTGGCATCTGTGGCTGTGCGGAGGATCTGTTCCTCTGCACTCCACGGCTCCATCTGCCAGCAGGAATTCCCCTCTACAGGTCAGGGCCGCCATCAGAAATTTTGGGGCCCCTCACAAATCATCAGTCCGGGCCCCCCCCCCCCCAAACTGAGAAATGTGCGTAGCCATTACATGTTGGCAGAGCTAGTTGGAGGCTTGCTGTCCACAAATTAATCACGAATAACCACGGTGGATACTCGTGATTCAAGTTAGCTCCAATTGCCACAGCTGAGCGGCTAGATGCGGCGGGGTTAATTACCCAGAACGCCACTCTCCGCCCAGCGTTTCAACGAGGTGCAAGTGTCCGAATGGACGCGTTGCAAGCCTCGATATCGAGCACTTCCTCCTTCAAGCCGGAAGGAGGAAGTGCTCCATCATTTTTTTAGAACCTCCCAGTTTTCTTTTCTGTTTAAAAAAGCTAAAAAAAGTAGGTTTAATGCTATTGTCTCATATGGTAATGATTCAGCTTTTCCCATAGTCTCGCAGTTAGCAATCATGTGACCCCCAACAAGACAAATTCAGCAATCATGAGGCCCCCAACAAACCATGAGGCCCCCAACAAGACAAATTCAGCAATCATGAGGCCCCCAACAAGACAAATTCAGCAATCATGAGGCCCCCAACAAGACAAATTCAGCAATCATGAGGCCCCCAACAAATCATGAGGCCTCCAACAAGACAAATTCAGTAATCTTGAGGCTCCCAACAAATCATGAGGCCCCCAACAAGTAAAAATTCAATCATTAGGCCCCCAACAAGACAAATTCAGCAGTCATGAGGCACATAAATAGACAGCATTTCACATAAATAGGCAGAATGACCCCTTATGGTAGACAACTCTCACCTGGATTCTGACAGGGACCCCCAGGTTAGGTAGTGAGTGACATGGAGCCCTTTAGGCAGTGAGTGACAGGGAGCCCTTTTAGGTAGTGAGTGAGTGACAGGGAGCCCCTTTAGGTAGTGAGTGAGTGCCAGGGAGCCCCTTTAGGTAGTGAGTGAGTGCCAGGGAGCCCCTTTAGGTAGTGAGTGAGTGCCAGGGAGCCCCTTTAGGTAGTGAGTGAGTGCCAGGGAGCCCCTTTAGGTAGTGAGTGAGTGACAGGGAGCCCTTTTAGGTAGTGAGTGAGTGACAGGGAGCCCCTTTAGGTAGTGAGTGAGTGCCAGGGAGCCCCTTTAGGTAGTGAGTGAGTGCCAGGGAGCCCCTTTAGGTAGTGAGTGAGTGCCAGGGAGCCCCTTTAGGTAGTGAGTGAGTGCCAGGGAGCCCCTTTAGGTAGTGAGTGAGTGCCAGGGAGCCCCTTTAGGTAGTGAGTGAGTGCCAGGGAGGCCCTTTAGCAAGTGAGTGAGTGACAGGGAGCCCCTTTAGCAAGTGAGTGAGTGCCAGGGAGCCCCTTTAGCAAGTGAGTGAGTGACAGGGAGCCCCTTTAGCAAGTGAGTGAGTGACAGGGAGCCCCTTTAGCAAGTGAGTGAGTGACAGGGAGCCCCTTTAGCAAGTGAGTGAGTGACAGGGAGGCCCTTTAGCAGGTGAGTGAGTGACAGGGAGGCCCTTTAGCAAGTGAGTGAGTGACAGGGAGGCCCTTTAGCAAGTGAGTGAGTGACAGGGAGGCCCTTTAGCAAGTGAGTGAGTGACAGGGAGGCCCTTTAGCAAGTGAGTGAGTGACAGGGAGCCCCTTTAGCAAGTGAGTGAGTGACAGGGAGCCCCTTTAGCAAGTGAGTGAGTGACAGGGAGCCCCTTTGGCAAGTGAGTGAGTGACAGGGAGCCCCTTTAGCAAGTGAGTGAGTGACAGGGAGCCCCTTTAGCAAGTGAGTGAGTGACAGGGAGCCCCTTTAGCAAGTGAGTGAGTGCCAGGGAGCCCCTTTAGCAAGTGAGTGAGTGCCAGGGAGCCCCTTTAGCAAGTGAGTGAGTGCCAGGGAGCCCCTTTAGCAAGTGAGTGAGTGCCAGGGAGCCCCTTTAGCAAGTGAGTGAGTGCCAGGGAGCCCCTTTAGCAAGTGAGTGAGTGCCAGGGAGCCCCTTTAGCAAGTGAGTGAGTGCCAGGGAGCCCCTTTAGCAAGTGAGTGAGTGCCAGGGAGCCCCTTTAGCAAGTGAGTGAGTGCCAGGGAGCCCCTTTAACAAGTGAGTGAGTGCCAGGGAGCCCCTTTAGCAAGTGAGTGAGTGCCAGGGAGCCCCTTTAGCAAGTGAGTGAGTGACAGGGAGCCCCTTTAGCAAGTGAGTGAGTGCCAGGGAGCCCCTTTAGCAAGTGAGTGAGTGACAGGGAGCCCCTTTAGCAAGTGAGTGAGTGACAGGGAGCCCCTTTAGCAAGTGAGTGAGTGACAGGGAGCCCCTTTAGCAAGTGAGTGAGTGACAGGGAGCCCCTTTAGCAAGTGAGTGAGTGACAGGGAGCCCCTTTAGCAAGTGAGTGAGTGACAGGGAGCCCCTTTAGCAAGTGAGTGAGTGACAGGGAGCCCCTTTAGCTAGTGAGTGAGTGACAGGGAGGCCCTTTAGCAAGTGAGTGAGTGCCAGGGAGCCCCTTTAGCAAGTGAGTGAGTGCCAGGGAGCCCCTTTAGCAAGTGAGTGAGTGCCAGGGAGCCCCTTTAGCAAGTGAGTGAGTGCCAGGGAGCCCCTTTAGCAAGCGAGTGAGTGCCAGGGAGCCCCTTTAGCAAGTGAGTGAGTGCCAGGGAGCCCCTTTAGCAAGTGAGTGAGTGAGTGCCAGGGAGCCCCTTTAGCAAGTGAGTGAGTGCCAGGGAGCCCCTTTAGCAAGTGAGTGAGTGACAGGGAGGCCCTTTAGCAAGTGAGTGAGTGACAGGGAGCCCCTTTAGCTAGTGAGTGAGTGACAGGGAGGCCCTTTAGCAAGTGAGTGAGTGACAGGGAGCCCCTTTAGCAAGTGAGTGAGTGACAGGGAGCCCCTTTAGCAAGTGAGTGAGTGACAGGGAGCCCCTTTAGCAAGTGAGTGAGTGACAGGGAGCCCCTTTAGCTAGTGAGTGAGTGACAGGGAGCCCCTTTAGCAAGTGAGTGAGTGACAGGGAGCCCCTTTAGCAAGTGAGTGAGTGACAGGGAGCCCCTTTAGCAAGTGAGTGAGTGACAGGGAGCCCCTTTAGCAAGTGAGTGAGTGCCAGGGAGCCCCTTTAGCAAGTGAGTGAGTGACAGGGAGCCCCTTTAGCAAGTGAGTGAGTGACAGGGAGCCCCTTTAGCAAGTGAGTGAGTGACAGGGAGCCCCTTTAGCAAGTGAGTGAGTGACAGGGAGCCCCTTTAGCAAGTGAGTGAGTGCCAGGGAGCCCCTTTAGCAAGTGAGTGAGTGCCAGGGAGCCCCTTTAGCAAGTGAGTGAGTGACAGGGAGCCCCTTTAGCAAGTGAGTGAGTGACAGGGAGCCCCTTTAGCAAGTGAGTGAGTGACAGGGAGCCCCTTTAGCAAGTGAGTGAGTGACAGGGAGCCCTTTTAGCTAGTGAGTGAGTGACAGGGAGCCCCTTTAGCAAGTGAGTGAGTGACAGGGAGCCCCTTTAGCAAGTGAGTGAGTGACAGGGAGCCCCTTTAGCAAGTGAGTGAGTGCCAGGGAGCCCCTTTAGCAAGTGAGTGAGTGACAGGGAGCCCCTTTAGCAAGTGAGTGAGTGACAGGGAGCCCCTTTAGCAAGTGAGTGAGTGACAGGGAGCCTCTTTAGCAAGTGAGTGAGTGACAGGGAGCCCCTTTAGCAAGTGAGTGAGTGACAGGGAGCCCCTTTAGCAGGTGAGTGAGTGACAGGGAGCCCCTTTAGCTAGTGAGTGAGTGACAGGGAGGCCCTTTAGCAAGTGAGTGAGTGACAGGGAGCCCCTTTAGCTAGTGAGTGAGTGACAGGGAGCCCCTTTAGCTAGTGAGTGAGTGACAGGGAGCCCCTTTAGCAAGTGAGTGAGTGACAGGGAGCCCCTTTAGCTAGTGAGTGAGTGACAGGGAGGCCCTTTAGCAAGTGAGTGAGTGACAGGGAGCCCCTTTAGCAAGTGAGTGAGTGACAGGGAGCCCCTTTAGCAAGTGAGTGAGTGACAGGGAGCCCCTTTAGCAAGTGAGTGAGTGACAGGGAGCCCCTTTAGCAAGTGAGTGAGTGACAGGGAGCCCCTTTAGCAAGTGAGTGAGTGCCAGGGAGCCCCTTTAGCAAGTGAGTGAGTGACAGGGAGCCCCTTTAGCAAGTGAGTGAGTGACAGGGAGCCCCTTTAGCAAGTGAGTGAGTGACAGGGAGTCCCTTTAGCAAGTGAGTGAGTGACAGGGAGCCCCTTTAGCAAGTGAGTGAGTGACAGGGAGCCCCTTTAGCAAGTGAGTGAGTGACACGGAGCCCCTTTAGCAAGTGAGTGAGTGACAGGGAGCCCCTTTAGCTAGTGAGTGAGTGACAGGGAGGCCCTTTAGCAAGTGAGTGAGTGACAGGGAGCCCCTTTAGCTAGTGAGTGAGTGACAGGGAGCCCCTTTAGCTAGTGAGTGAGTGACAGGGAGCCCCTTTAGCAAGTGAGTGAGTGACAGGGAGCCCCTTTAGCTAGTGAGTGAGTGACAGGGAGGCCCTTTATCAAGTGAGTGAGTGACAGGGAGCCCCTTTAGCAAGTGAGTGAGTGACAGGGAGCCCCTTTAGCAAGTGAGTGAGTGACAGGGAGCCCCTTTAGCAAGTGAGTGAGTGACAGGGAGCCCCTTTAGCTAGTGAGTGAGTGACAGGGAGGCCCTTTAGCAAGTGAGTGAGTGACAGGGAGCCCCTTTAGCTAGTGAGTGAGTGACAGGGAGCCCCTTTAGCTAGTGAGTGAGTGACAGGGAGCCCCTTTAGCAAGTGAGTGAGTGACAGGGAGCCCCTTTAGCTAGTGAGTGAGTGACAGGGAGGCCCTTTAGCAAGTGAGTGAGTGACAGGGAGCCCCTTTAGCTAGTGAGTGAGTGCCAGGGAGGCCCTTTAGCTAGTGAGTGAGTGACAGGGAGCCCCTTTAGCAAGTGAGTGAGTGCCAGGGAGGCCCTTTAGCTAGTGAGTGAGTGACAGGGAGGCCCTTTAGCAAGTGAGTGAGTGACAGGGAGCCCCTTTAGCAAGTGAGTGAGTGCCAGGGAGGCCCTTTAGCAAGTGAGTAAGTGCCAGGGAGGCCCTTTAGCTAGTGAGTGAGTGCCAGGGAGGCCCTTTAGCTAGTGAGTGAGTGACAGGGAGCCCCTTTAGCAAGTGAGTGAGTGCCAGGGAGGCCCTTTAGCTAGTGAGTGAGTGACAGGGAGGCCCTTTAGCAAGTGAGTGAGTGACAGGGAGTCCCTTTAGCAAGTGAGTGAGTGCCAGGGAGGCCCTTTAGCAAGTGAGTGAGTGCCAGGGAGGCCCTTTAGCTAGTGAGTGAGTGCCAGGGAGGCCCTTTAGCTAGTGAGTGAGTGACAGGGAGGCCCTTTAGCAAGTAAGTGAGTGCCAGGGAGGCCCTTTAGCAAGTGAGTGAGTGACAGGGAGGCCCTTTAGCAAGTGAGTGAGTGAGTGCCAGGGAGGCCCTTTAGCTAGTGAGTGAGTGCCAGGGAGGCCTTTTAGCAAGTGAGTGACTGACAGGGAGGCCCTTTAGCAAGTGAGTGAGTGACAGGGAGGCCCTTTAGCAAGTGAGTGAGTGACAGGGAGGCCCTTTAGCAAGTGAGTGAGTGACAGGGAGGCCCTTTAGCTAGTGAGTGAGTGACAGGGAGGCCCTTTAGCAAGTGAGTGAGTGACAGGGAGGCCCTTTAGCAAGTGAGTGAGTGACAGGGAGCAACCCGCCGCCCGCCGCTGCCGCCGCTTCCCCTACCTTGCAGCCAGCAGCCCAGCGTCAGACCTCAAGATCAGCGGCGACCCGACCAGTAAGAGCGGGCACCGGACGCACCCGCTCTATATGCGGAAGTGATGTCACTTCCGCATATCAGTGCGGGCGCTGGGTCTTAGCGCCCGCACTATTGTCGCCGCCTGATCGAGGTCTGACGCGGCGGAGGCGGCGGCGGCGGCTAGAGGGATGGAGGGAGGGAGCAGCAGCCAGAGGGGTTGAGCGGCGGCCGGGCGGCACCCGCAGCGCCGCGGCGGGGATGGGGCCCCCCTGCAGGCCCGGGCCCGTGACGGGAGTCACGGATGTCCCCCCCTGATGGCGGGCCTGCTACAGGTGCATTGCACCTTTTGCTGGGTTCTCTCAGATTATACGCTTGTGGAGGATTTCCGCAGTGTCAGCGCGCATCCTGTGCGCTGATCACGGAAAGAATTCCACAATCGTTACAGTTAGTCACTGAAAGGGAACCTTAATTGAGAAGGATGTTTCCTTTTAAACAATACCAGTTGCTTGTCAGTCCTGCTAACCCCATTGGCTGCAGTAGTGGCTGAATCATACACCTGAAACAAGCATGCAGCTAATCCAGTCTGACATCAGTCAGAGCGAGGGCCGGCGCTGCCATGTTTCTTTTTTTTTGGGGGGGAGGGGGATTGGGTGTCCACTGACAGTTCTCTGGGTGACCCCCAAGTAACTTTTGCCCCGGGGCCCCTGTGTGGCTTAAACCGGTCCTGGTCAGAGCACCTGATCTGCATGCTTGTTGAGGGGCTGTGGCTAAAAGTATTAGAGACACAGGATCAGCAGGAGAGTCAGGCAACTGGTATTAGTTTAAAAGAAAAAAATCCATATCCTTCTCAGTTTAGGTTCCCTTGAAGAGCTCTGATTTACAGATGGATTGAAATTGGTGATATGAGCCGAAGCTGCCATATTTCATCCAACCACCATAACGCACACTGCCGCATGGTATGCAGAGTACTGTTATATGCAACATCTAGCCTACAAGAATACTTTTAGGTACTTTTATACACAAACAAATACATACAAATTCTTGTCCACACTCCTGGCTATAATTATGTGGTGCAACACTCTATCTGTCTAAACTTGGATAGACAATACGATGTCCAGGTATGTAGGGAAGACCAGACCTCATTTCAATATTGCATTCTGATGGCATTTCTACATGTTATTCATCATGTTGCATCTGTCATTGTATATAAGATTTCCAGGTGTGGGTTGTAGGTGACAACCAAAGGGACACGTTCCTCTTTCTGGCAGAAAGAGGAACGTGTCCCTTTGGTTGTCACCTACAACCCACACCTGGAAATCTTAAGGAGGATTGCTAAGGAACTTCATCCCATTTTATACAAGGATCACAGACTGAGGAAGATATTCCCTAAACCTCCCCTCTTGTCATATCGGCAACCACACAATCTGAAACAGATGATTGTCAGGAGTTCTTTGAATAGGCCTCAACAAAACGGAACATCACCCTGCCGACAAAAAATATGTGGGTCCTGCAGACACATTTACTCCACTGACAGGGTAACGATACCAGGTTCACAACAGGAGTACGGCTGATTCCGAGTCCAGCTGGGCGGTTTGCACGCAGCAGCGTGCGTCTGATGTGGCTGGGCCTGTTAGTGCACACAGATTGAGGAATACGCACGCGCGCGCTGAGAGGCAGAACCTTTATGACAAAGAAGGAGGATCTCAGAGCAAGTGGCTATTGGTTGATCAGCGATGGGTGGCGCCGGGGAGCGCCGCTCTATATATAGTTATTGCTGGTCAGTCTCAAGTTGTCTACCGTTGCAAACACTTACGTGAAAGCACTCAGACCATAGTCAGATCCCACAGTGTGTTAGAACCAGGAGGACCTGGGAATTCACACTGAGCCAGATTACTTCTGTGTTACTATTGTGTTATACTTCAGACTAGTTCCAGGGTGTTGAGACCACGGACCTCACCCCCAAGACTAGGGATACTGTGTTACCATTGTATTATACTTCAGACTAGTTCCAGGGTGTTGAGACCACGGACCTCACACCCAAGACTAGGGATACTGTGTTACCATTGTATTATACTTCAGACTAGTTCCAGGGTGTTGAGACCACGGACCTCACACCCAAGACTAGGGATACTGTGTTACCATTGTATTATACTTCAGACTAGTTCCAGGGTGTTGAGACCACGGACCTCACACCCAAGACTAGGGATATTGTGTCACCATTGTGTTATACTTCAGACTAGTTCCAGGGTGTTGAGACCACGGACCTCACACCCCAGACTAGGCATTGTTTGATATCTGTTATGACCTATTGCATTCCTGACTATCCTTCTGCTTTCTGATTCGGTACCTACTCATATCTGATTACCTGTTGCCGACCCTGCCTGTCCCTGGTTACCGAATCAGCCTTTTGTCTCTGTACCTTCTCTGCCCGTGTGTTGCCGACCTAGCCTGCCCGACCTTGCGAGCTATCCCTCTCCATTAAGAGATTAGTCTCCAGTCCTGCTTGTGACGCCCACCTTCTAGGTGTCACTTAGCCACAGGGCCTTCCTGCTATTCAGCCTGGGGCTCCACCCCTTTTGGAAGTCTCAGGCTGTTGGAAGGTCTTCACACTTCCCAGCGGGAGGTGTTTCTCATACTGCCAAGGACCACCTGCTCCTCGGCTGGTCCCACTCAAAGTTATTACTGTTGCACCAAACACTCACACTATATAGGTGTCCAGAGGTTAGTTATACTTGTATTATTGGTGATTCTGCAGATCATCAATAATCGGGTATATATCTGTATTCTTGGTGATACTGCAGATCACCAATAATCAGATTCTCTCTGTGTGCTGACACCGATCGTTACAGAACGGCAGACCATAAAAACAAAATGGACGCACTTAACAGCCGTCTTGATGCACTCACCACCTCGGTGGAAAATTACATCCGAGTGCTGGACAGTCATCAGACCCAGATCAACGCTTTGTCTGGGTCTGTACAAGTCCTTCAGACGGCTGTGAATACAGTGCGATCTCCTCCAGGTACAGACTTACGTATGCCTGTGCCCGAAAGGTTTTCTGGTCACAGATCTGACTTTCAGAATTTTAGAAATCGAGTGTTGTCATACTTTGAGTTGAGGCCTAATTCATCAGGAACCGTGGCACAGAGAATTACGTTTAATAAGACTCTGTTGTCAGGGGATTCCCAGACCTGGGCATATAGTCTCCAGACAGGGCATGAGGCCCTAACCTCAGTTGAGGAATTTTTTAAAGCAATGGCTATAATTTATGATGATCCGGACATTTCCTCCACCGCTGAGCGGAAGCTCAAGACTTTGCGGCAAGGCAAGGATCCGGTTGAAATTTACGCAGCTGAGTTCAGGAAATGGGCAGTATCAGCTAGATGGGGGTCATTTGCACTTCTGGACTGTTTTTTGTCAGGGTTGTCAGACGCGGTCTCTGATCTGATGTTGGGACATCCTGAGCCGAAGTGTATTGATGAGGCCTTTTTATTAGCAGTCAGGGTTAATCGTCGTCTACGCTACCAGAGGCAGACTCGGAGTAGGAACAATGTGAGATATGTTTCCTACGCCTCTCCTCCACCCGCTTCACCTCCGCCGCAGCCAATGCAGATTGGTCGGTCAAAATTGTCCCGGGTGGAGCAGAATCGCAGAAAAACAGAACAGCTCTGTCTATACTGTGCAGAGGAGGGTCACAGAGTGCAGAATTGTCCCAAAAAGTCGGGAAACGCTGCCGCCTAGGTGTAGTCGGAGGTAATACCCTAGGTGCGCAGTCTTTACCTCTAAACGATAAGCATTTGCTCCTCCCTTGTTCCATATCATGGGAGGATCAAACAGTTGCTACTGAAGCCTTCCTAGACTATGGCTCAGCAGCCAACTTTATGGATTACGAATTTGCGAAGAAATTGGGGATTCCTATTTTTCCTTTGAATCAACAGATTCTGGTCACTGCAGTAGACGACTCTCCTCTGCAGAGTAAATACCCTCTGTCTCAGACCCCAGAGTTAAGGGTCACGGTGGGGGTGTTACATAGAGAGAGTCTACAATTTCTGGTTTTGCGGATGACAAATTCCACGATCATTCTTGGCATGCCATGGTTACAACTTCACTCCCCTCAGATCAATTGGGCTTCAGGTCAGCTAACGAGCTGGTCTACCCACTGCCATCATCATTGTTTAGCGAAGGTAACCTTGGGTAACACCAAGATTCAGGTGGAAGGTTTACCAAGCCAGTATTCAGAATTTGCTGACGTGTTTTGTCCTAAATCAGCGGATAAACTTCCTCCCCACCGTCCCTTTGATTGTCCCATCGATCTCAGGTCTGGTTGTATGCCCCCTAGAGGTCATCTATATAATTTGTCTGGGCCAGAGAAATTGGCTATGCAAGAATACATCAGAGAAAATTTAGCTAAAGGTTTTATTCGTCCCTCTCGTTCACCAGCAGGGGCAGGATTCTTTTTCGTGAAAAAGAAGGATGGAGGCCTCCGTCCCTGCATTGATTATTGGGGCTTGAATAAGATTACAGTAAAAAATCGCTATCCTTTGCCTTTAATTGACGATTTGTTTACTCAGGTCACCAATGCAAAAATGTTCTCGAAACTGGATTTGAGGGGTGCATACAACCTTGTTCGTATCAGGGACGGTGATGAATGGAAGACAGCCTTTAACACACCCGACGGGTATTACGAGTACCTGGTGATGCCCTTCGAGTTGTGTAACGCCCCGGCCGTCTTCCAGGAGCTGATTAACGAGGTGTTCAGGGAGGTGTTGGGCAGGTTCGTCTTGGTGTATCTAGATGATATACTGATTTTTTCATCCAACCTCTCAGAGCATAGGAAACATGTTAAGTTTGTGCTACGGAAATTAAGACAGAATCTGCTGTATGCTAAATTGGAAAAATGAATTTTCGAAGTGACCTCCGTAGCCTTTTTGGGGTACATTATCTCGACCTCTGGCCTCTCTATGGACCCTGGAAAAGTTTCTGCTGTCTTGGAGTGGCCTCAGCCTGTAGGCCAAAGATTTCTGGGGTTCACCAACTACTACAGGAGGTTCATAAAGGGGTACTCCACGGTGATCTCGCCTCTCACCAGTCTCACCAAGAAAGGGGCAGATACTCACCGTTGGTCCGCAGAAGCCCATGCTGCTTTTTCCACTCTAAAGAAACTGTTCTGTTCTGCACCCATATTGAGACATATAGATGTCACCTTTCCCTTTATCGTGGAGGTTGATGCCTCAGAGGTAGGGGTGGGGGCTGTATTGTCTCAGCGTTCTAGTTTGCAGGGAAAACTCCACCCATGTGCCTATTTTCCCCGTAGGTTTTCACCCGCAGAGAAAAACTACGATATCGGCAACCGGGAACTTCTAGCCATCAAGTTGGCCTTTGAGGAATGGCGACATTGGCTAGAGGGGGCAGAACACACCATTACAGTTTACACGGACCATAAAAATTTAGAGTACATAGAGGGCGCTAAGAGACTTAGCCCCCGAAAGGGCCCGGTGGTCGTTGTTCTTTTCGAGATTCAGATTTGTAATTACGTATACCCCTGGTAGTAAGAACATCAAGGCCAATGCCTAATCCAGGTGTTTTGAGCCCGAGACAGCACAGCCCTCAGCCCCTGAGACCATTTTACCTCAGAAGGTGGTCTTGGCAGCCACTGAGACCTGGAAAGACTGGACTGTCACTCTGAGTCCATTCCAACAGGATGTTCCAGAGGGGAAGCCTGAGGGGGTCCTGTTTGTGCCATTGCCTTTTCGCCTACAACTGTTGCAGCTGTTTCATTCCCACAAGAATGCTGGGCATCCTGGGGCCACCAGAACTCAGGACCTGCTTGCTAGATGTGCTTGGTGGCCGTCATTGGCAACAGACTGTAAGGAGTTTGTAAGAGAGTGTGCAGTGTGTTCTAGGAGCAAACCCTCCCGTCAGGCACCTGTTGCAACATTGCAGCCGTTACCAGTTCCAAGTGAACTTTGGACCCATTTGTCCATGGTTTTTGTGGGAGAACTCCCCAGGTCTGAGGGCATGCCGGTCATTTGGGTGGTAGTTGATAGATTCAGTAAGATGGCTCATTTTGTCCCCCTGAAAGGACTCCCCTCGGCCCAGGAATTGGCTGATCTCTTCATCCAGCACATTTTCCGGCTGCATGGCATTCCGGAAAATGTAGTGTCAGATCAGGGAGTCCAATTCGTATCTAAGTTTTGGAGGGCATTCTGCCATCAGTTAGACATGGATCTTTCCTTTTCATCAGGCTACCACCCACAGACCAATGGCCAGACCGAAAGAGTCAACCAGTCCCTGGAACAGTTTCTTAGATGTTATGTTGCAGATGCACAAACCGACTGGGTAAAGTTTTTGCCGTTTGCAGAATTTGCACACAACAATCTGAAAAGTTCCTCTTCAGGATTTTCCCCATTTCAGGTGGTGTCGAGAAGGCCACCCAAGTTTGCCCCATTACCAGTGGCATCTACTCCGTTTCCGGCCCTGGAAGATTGGCAGAGGGCCTTGAAACAAATTTGGGGAATGGTTAAAAGGAATTTGGGGAAGGCTTTTCAGAAACAGAAGAAACAGGCTGACAAGAGACGTTCCATAGAATGGGAATTCTCTCCAGGGGATTTGGTCTGGGTGTCCACACGACATTTGGCTCTGAAACAACTGTCACCCAAACTGGGCCCTAGATTCATAGGTCCTTTTCCAGTGACCAGAAAGATTAATAATGTTACTTATGCTGTTGATCTCCATGCGAGGTGTAAGATCACTCCATGTGTCTTTGCTCAAGCCGGCAGTGCACGTGGATTCCGCTTCCCCCCCCCCCCCCCGTGTTGATTGATGACCAACCTGAGTATGAGCTAGAAAAGATTCTGGACTCCCGGCTTGTGCAGAACTCCGTGCAGTATCTGGTTCACTGGAAGGGGTATGGCATAGAGGAGATAACTTGGGTGCCAGATTGTCGCATGCACGCAGAGGAATTAAAGAAGGAATTCCATGACTCGCATCCTGGAAAGCCTGGTGGGAAGTGTCTGGAGTCCACTCCTCAAGGGGGGGGGGGTACTGTAATAGGTTGCAGAAAAGCCGCCACGCGGACTGGCAGCGAGGCGGCTGATTCCGCGTCCAGCTCGGCGGTTTGCACGCAGCAGCGTGCGTCTGATGTGGCTGGGCCTGTTAGTGCACACAGATTGAGGAATACGCGCGCGCGCGCTGAGAGGCAGAACCTTTATTACAAACGAGGAGGGATCAGCTGACCAGGTTGGTCAGCTGATCTCAGAGCAAGTGGCTATTGGTTGATCAGCGATGGGTGGCACCTGGGAGCGCCGCTCTATATAGTTATTGCTGGTCATTCTCAAGTTGTCTGCCGTTGCAAACACTTACGTGAAAGCACTCAGACCATAGTCAGATCCCACAGTGTGTTAGAACCAGGAGGACCTGGGAATTCACACTGAGCCAGATTACTTCTGTGTTACTATTGTGTTATACTGCAGACTAGTTCCAGGGTGTTGAGACCACGGACCTCACACCCAAGACTAGGGATACTGTGCTACCATTGGAATATACTTCAGACTAGTTCCAGGGTGTTGAGACCACGGACCTCACACCCAAGACTAGGGATACTGTGTTACCATTGTATTATACTTCAGACTAGTTCCAGGGTGTTGAGACCACGGACCTCACACCCAAGACTAGGGATATTGTGTCACCATTGTGTTATACTTCAGACTAGTTCCAGGGTGTTGAGACCACGGACCTCACACCCCAGACTAGGCATTGTTTGATATCTGTTATGACCTATTGCATTCCTGACTATCCTTCTGCTTTCTGATTCGGTACCTACTCATATCTGATTACCTGTTGCCGACCCTGCCTGTCCCTGGTTACCGAATCAGCCTTTTGTCTCTGTACCTTCTCTGCCCATGTGTTGCCGACCTAGCCTGCCCGACCTTGCGAGCTATCCCTCTCCATTGAGAGATTAGTCTCCAGTCCTGCTTGTGACGCCCACCTTCTAGGTGTCACTTAGTCACAGGGCCTTCCTGCTATTCAGCCTGGGGCTCCACCCCTTTTGGAAGTCTCAGGCTGTTGGAAGGTCTTCACACTTCCCAGCGGGAGGTGTTTCTCATACTGCCAAGGACCACCTGCTCCTCAGGTGGTCCCACTCAAAGTTATTACTGTTGCACCAAACACTCACACTATATAGGTGTTCAGAGGTTAGTTATACTTGTATTATTGGTGATTCTGCAGATCATCAATAATCGGGTATATATCTGTATTCTTGGTGATACTGCAGATCACCAATAATCAGATTCTCTCTGTGTGCTGACACCGATCGTTACAACAAGGTACATCTTCCTGTGGTTCCACCAATCTGGTATATCTGATCATATGCTAAATGCCCCAATGTTATGTACGTGGAGAAACTGGACAAACTCTGCGCAATGAATGGACACAGGCACACTATTAATGAAACCAAATCTGGACTCCCAGTTGCTACACACTTTCGGTCCAACGGACACCGCATGGATGATCTTCGTGTCACTGCCCTGAAGGGTGGCTTCAAAACGTCAAATGATCGATTAATAGCAGAAACAAAATTTATAAATTGGTTCAAAGCTGCGCAGAACGGTTTGATTAAGGACAACAACTTCTTATAATGGTATGAGACTGATGATATTTGAACTTTCTCAGCCATTCTAGCTGAACTTGTGAACTAAGAATTTACGATACCTCTGGGTCAATCCTAATCCCAGGTCTGTGAGCAGGGAGTAAACAAGGATCCTTATCGTAGCTAACAACCTATAACCCCCATTTAGATGGTCTGTTTGAATTAAGGCATCTTAATGACATGTATTTATGCTTGAAAAAAATATCTGTTTTCCCTTTTGATGTTGCATGTATAAAGCTGTCTGTACCACCAGTTTGCAAACTAACAGGATATAAGCCAGACGAAGGCTGCAAGGCCGAAAGCTTGCTTATTTTTATTCATTTTTAGTTAGCCAATAAATGGTATCATCCTGATTTAAAACTTCTTGCTTTTACTGATGGCTAACACGGTACAATACCCTACTGCTACTTATATAAATGAGTTGGTTGTTTATCCGTCTGTTGTCCGTCTAGACTTGTGGACATAAAGGTCGTGGAGGTCATCAGGTCGTGCGGTTCGTCTGGTCATGTGTGCGGTCGTGTGCATGTTGTGCACTAGTTGGGCGCGTGTATGAGCCTTTAGACTCTTTTAGGGCTGGTTTCCACTATGCTGGCATGCGTCTTGCAGGTGCAGTGCGGCACTTGCAATGATGCGAGTACACATTAGAATCCTTAAAGAGAACCTGAACTGAAAATAAAAAGTCAAAATAACCATACACAGGTCATACTTACCTCCTGTGTAATCTACTCCTCAAACCCTTTCTCCTCTCCCGCGTCCTGTTTGTCCACTGTGATCAATGAAATTCTCCGGAAGCAGTAGATTTGGGCGCATGAGACAAGTGGACAAAAAGGGCGCCCCATTCACTTCCATTATAAATATCGTTTAATGGGCGCTGAACAGGGAAAAAACGGCGCCGGAGATTTTTAAGGATTTATAACGGCGCCCGGAGATTTTTAAGGATTTATAACTATGTTTGTGATGATTTAAGTTTACAAAATGAGCCCGTGACGAATAACGTTTATGAAGATACTAAATCACTATTTCTAAAACATTTCTAAAACATTATCCACCCAAAAAAATAATTTACATTTTTTTCTTTACATTTTTTATTTATTAATGTGTGTAAAACATTATTATCCATAGGGGGTTTTAGGTTTAGGCACCAACAGGGGGGTCTTAGGTTTAGGCACCAACTGGGGGGTCTTAGGTTTAGGCACCAACAGGGGGGTCTTAGGTTTAGGCACCAACAGGGGGGTCTTAGGTTTAGGCACCAACAGGGGGGTCTTAGGTTTAGGCACCAACAGGGGGGTCTTAGGTTTAGGCACCAACTGGGGGGTCTTAGGTTTAGGCACCAACTGGGGGGTCTTAGGTTTAGGCACCAACTGGGGGGTCTTAGGTTTAGGCACCAACAGGGGGGTCTTAGGTTTAGGCACCAACAGGGGGTCTAGGGGTTAGGGATAGGTACAGGGAGGGTTTTTAATAAACGTAAATATAAGTTTCACTTCACAAATAGGGAAGATTAACGTTTTAAGAATTGCCGATCTCATAAACATTATTTAGTGATTTATAAATTCTTAAAACACTATTTATAAACGAAATTCTACACAATATTTCTATAAACGATATTTTCCATTTATCGTTTATACCACGCGCCCTTTTTTCCCGACGCCCTTTTCGTACGTACGCAAATTCTCCATCCTCCATTTTAAAAATGGCCATTACCCCATGATCAGCACACTGTTAAACTGTAACATCACCCACTTGAGCCACAGGGAAACATAGACAATACCTTGCACATTCAGTTGTAACTGACAGCTGCTAATATATAACTGACAGCAACTGGTATATTTCAAAATATTGTCAGAACTGGAAGTGATCACTGTAAAAAGAAAATGGTGAGCTTCTGAGAGGAACTGACGGTGAGGTAAGTATTTAATATTCATTTGCAGCTACGTCATGTGTTTTTTTTTAAATAGTTTTGCTCGCTTCAGGTTCCCTTTAAATGGATTCGTATGCCTACTGCTGTAAACTACGGAGTCCTCAGCAGTGGAAATAATCCTTTAGGGCCCGTTCACACCTAGAATCGCAAAACGCCGGCGATTACCACCGGCGTTGTGGGAGTGATTTCTCCGCGATTAACGCGGAAAAATCACTGGACACGGCGGCAGTTTTGGAGCAATTGCGATTAGCATGCTTTGCAAATCGCTAAACGCAAAGCGCCGGCAAACCGCTGCATGCAGCGAGAACACTGCCACTTGCTACAATGTGTAGCGGTTTTTACAAAACAGCTAGTGGTTTGCCATGAGCGGGAATTCCCACTCAGGTGTAAATGGGCCCTTAAAGAACAAGTGACACCCATGCTAACCCAGAAATAAAAAACACATATATATAAGTAGATAAATATTAGTTCTATTACATAACAGATGTATTGCACTGTCCATGTTATGATTCCTGTGAATTTTATAAAGGAAAATCAGACAGTTTCCATCTTTGTTACCTTTAACCCCCTGACATAATTTCCTCCCTCACTTTTTTTCTCCTATTGTTAATTGTGTATTCGTTACCCAACCTCCTCCCACAATCTTCAGACACTCCCACTGAGGCGTACGTTAAAAAGGGGCGCTGGGAAAAAAGGGCGCCGGGTTTTAAACGATAAACATGGATAACGTTTAAAAATATAATGTACTATATTTCGTTTAAAAATAATGTTTTATAAAGTTATAAATCATTAAATAATGTGCATGAAATTGGCAATTGTGAAAACGTTAATCTTCCGTTTAAAAAGTGAAACGTATAATAACGTTTAAAAAAAAATAGTAAGTAACCCTCCCTGTACCTACCCCTAACCCCTAGACCCCCGTGTTGGTGCCTAAACCTAAGACCCCCCTGGTGGTGCCTAAACCTAAGACTCCCCTGATGGTGCCTAAGCCTAAGACTCCCCTGGTGGTGCCTAAACCTAAGACTCCCCTGGTGGTGCCTAAACCTAAGACTCCCCTGGTGGTGCCTAAACCTAAGACCCCCCTGTTGATGCCTAAACCTAAGACCCCCCTGGTGGTGCCTAAACCTAAGACCCCCCTGTGATAAGCATTAATAACGTGTGAAAAAAATATTGTGCTGTTTTTCGTTTGAAAATAATGTTTTAAAAAAGATTGTACTGTTTTTCGTTTAAAAATAATGTTTAAAAAATTATAAATCATAAAATAATGTGTAATCATGAGAAGCAGTTATAAAACAGTAAAAGTCTCCGGGCGCCGCTTATAAAACGTTATTTTTCTCCGGCGCCCTTTTTTCCTGTCGGGCGCCCATTAAACGATATTTATTATGGGAGTGAATGGCGGCGCCCGATTTGTCCACTTGCCTCAGGCGCCCGAATTTACTGTTCCCCCCACTGAGGTCTATACTATGGTTATAAGAAGGTCTCTGTAAAGGACAAGGGGAAAAGGGAGGGGAAAGTGCACTCAATAGACAATTTAAGAAAACTGGTTAGCCAACCAGCCGACCAACCCATATGGGCTAACTAGTTTTCTCAAAATGTCTATTGAGTGTGCTCCCCCCCCTCCCTTTTCCCTTTGTCCTTTACAGATATCCTCACCACTTAGAGTGGCTTTTAGGCTGCTTTCACAGTGGGACATTACAGGCGCACGTTAGAGCAGCCTATAACGCACCCCCACCACACAGCAATGAAAAATCAATGGGCTGTTCACAGTGCCCACGTTGCGTTACACAGTAACGCTTCACGTCAAGACAACGTACTGCATGCAGTACTTTATAGGCGGCTAAGCCGCGTTAGACTGCTTGCACATGCTCAATACGGGTGGTTTTTTTTATTGGGGCGGAGAGGAGGCAGGGAGAGGCCGCTACGTAGCCAGGCACATAGCTACTTGGCATTCACTGCACTTGCAGTGTTTATTCTTTGGAGCGGCTGCTGATTGGCTGGCGGGACCACGTGATGCGGAGAGCTCCGCTTACGTGGTCTCCGCAGTGCCTCCGACAGAGCAGGCGCACAAAGAGCTGCTTGTAACGCGGCTCTTGGTAGCGTCCTGCTCCAACACCACCAGGCGTTGCGTTAGGGGCACGTTATGTGCCCTATAACGTCCCCTAAACGCAACGTCCTGGTGTGTAAGTCGCCTTAAAGGAGCAGCACTAACTAACACACTTTGCCTTTACTTTACATCGGTATTTTCAAGATCGCTCCCTTTGTTGAGTACAGAAGTCAAACATCTCTTCCTCATTAGAAGGAGGGGAACTAAAGGGAAGAGGAGGAATATATTATAGATAAAAAGATCCCCAGCATGCAACTGTTTGGCGATGGAACTTAAAAGGCCAGTGCTCCTAAGGTATGTGATAATTCCAAACCATAACAGCAGAAAAAGTTTGTAAATTTTTGAATGCAGTATTAGCATCTTTATCACTTAATACACACTCAGACCAGTTGCTGTTGAAATTTGATTTTTATGGTGACAATCCCGCTTTAAAGAAAGAGATGAAAGTTATATTTTATATATCAGCAGTGGGCTTTTGGGGATTACAGTATTGATCCAGTGATCATTACATTATTTCCCTGGCTGATTCTTTCAGATCATATGTTCAGTGCTTCTTTCAGAACATCATGTGGGCAAGTACTGCATGATTTTGCCATATCATCAGTGGTGCTCAGCAGAGCTCGAATATTCGAGTAGTTCGAATATTCGAGCTCTTTTTCAGCTATTCGAGCTCGGTATTCGAGCTCCGAATAGCTGGAGCTATTCGAATGGGCTATCCGAGTACACTCGAATAGCCCATTCACTATTCGAGCTATTCGAGCCACCCGGCGCTATTCGAGCTCGGTACCGAGCTCGAATAGCGTCATAGCCCAGATTGATGTCCTTAGAGCCAATCAGAGGGCTCCCAGGCCCTCTGACGGCAGCCAATCACAGAGGGGGACCCTGGCCAGCCCCTACCCTATAAATAGCGGCCGCCATGTTCGGTTTTTCCATGCTTGCCTGAGACTTGTACAGAGAGAGAGTTGCTCCTTTGTGCTTTGGCTTAGCAAGTGCTCTATTGTGGTCATTTACCTAGCGTTTTTGCTCACCTACACCTGCCATATACACCTATATTGTTGTTAGTTAGATAGACATTGTATTTTAGTTAGTAGCTTGTGTGTTACATTAGAGAACTGCAGGCAGCTGCTGCAAGCTTACAGGTTTAGGCCTCAGGGGGGCCTTGCCTCTGTGGGCAGCTGTCCTCTGTTTATTTCTCTCATATTCTATACCAGTATTTCTGCTGTCCTTTACTAATAGTATTGTAGTTATACTGTACTAGGAGTAGGACACTCACTGACTGTCACTGTTTATAGGCTACTAGCTAGCTCCTGCGTGTGTGCACTCACTCACTGTCTGTGTGTACACACACTCTATTTCCTTCTCATTACTGTTTGATTATTGTTAGTTGTACTTACTTACTACTTACTCTTACTGTACCCGTAGGGACACTCACTGTCACTGTTCATATAGGCTACTACTACCTCCTGCGTGTGCGCACTCACTGTCTGAGTGTACACACACAACACACACTCTATTTCCTTCTGATCGCTGATTGATTATTGTAATTAGTTAGTTCTACTTACTGTTACTACTTGTACTTACTCACTCTTACTGTACTAGGAGTCTAGGACACTGAGTCACTGTGTTCATAGGCTACTAGCTCCTGCCTGCGTGCA
Organism: Hyperolius riggenbachi; assembly: GCF_040937935.1. NCBI lineage: Eukaryota > Metazoa > Chordata > Amphibia > Anura > Hyperoliidae > Hyperolius > Hyperolius riggenbachi. The sequence goes on along the minus strand of NC_090647.1, from coordinate 317,865,651 downwards.
CTCACTGTCTGAGTGTACACACACACCCACACTCCATTTCCTTCTGATCGCTGATTGATTATTGTAATTAGTTAGTTCTACTTACTGGTGTTACTACTTACTCTTACTGTACTAGGAGTCTAGGACACTCAGTCACTGTGTTCATAGGCTACTAGCTCCTGCCTGCGTGCACTCACTGTCTGAGTGTTCACACACCCACACTCCATTTCCTTCTGATCGCTGATTGATTATTGTAATTAGTTAGTTCTTCTTACTGTTACTACTTACTCTTACTGTACTAGGAGTCTAGGACACTCAGTCACTGTGTTCATAGGCTACTAGCTCCTGCGTGCGTGCACTCAGTGTCTGAGTGTACACACACCCACACTCCATTTCCTTCTGATCGCTGATTGATTATTGTAATTATTTAGTTCTACTTACTGTTATTACTTACTCTTACTGTACTAGGAGTCTAGGACACTCAGTCACTGTGTTCATAGGCTACTAGCTCCTGCGTGCGTGCACTCACTGTCTGAGTGTACACACACCCACACTCCATTTCCTTCTGATCGCTGATTGATTATTGTAATTAGTTAGTTCTACTTACTGTTATTACTTACTCTTACTGTACTAGGAGTCTAGGACACTCAGTCACTGTGTTCATAGGCTACTAGCTCCTGCGTGCGTGCACTCACTGTCTGAGTGTACACACACCCACACTCCATTTCCTTCTGATCGCTGATTGATTATTGTAATTAGTTAGTTCTACTTACTGTTATTACTTACTCTTACTGTACTAGGAGTCTAGGACACTCAGTCACTGTGTTCATAGGCTACTAGCTCCTGCCTGCGTGCACTCACTGTCTGAGTGTACACACACTAAATTTACTTGTGATTACTACTGATTATTGTAACTGCTAGTTGTACTTCCTGACTGTTACTACTTACTTACTGTACTAGGGGACACTCACTCAGTCACCTCACCAACCAACCCACTCCATTAAAGTACCCCACTTTTCACCCGCCCTTTTAAAAAACTTTTGTCTATACGCCCAAAACATTGAAGATGTCTGGAAGT